>NC_043702.1:24999835-25290435 GCF_006229205.1 Suricata suricatta
CATGAAACAGAAGTTGGGGTTTTGATTTTTTACTTTGCTTTTCTGTTTGGAGTGTCATTGTAACTACTGTATTGTAAATGATGGAAAATAATTGCATATGTTAAAAAAATATGAAACTTTATAAAGTAAAAAAGAAAAAAGAAAAAAAGAAAAAACGTGCCAGAGACAAAAACAAAAATTGGGTATACTCTACCTAATGGTTCAATTTCATTATATTAAAAGATTAGTGTACCAGTCCCAAATAGACAACTATGATAATACATCCACCCTTAGTTTGTCTATTTTTCTTCAATGTAATAAAATCATGACATTCTGGCACTGAACTTTATACTTTACAATGTGATTTCAACCTCAAATCTTGTTATCTTCACAGCACCTGCATGTAGCATGTATTTACACTCATTTGGTTCATTAACAACACCAAAAAAAGATGAAACACAGAATTTAAGAAATTTGCACAAGTCAAAACTTGAATTTAAGTATAATGACCTTAACTCGGTATTTTTTTTCCCTATGTGACCATATCATATACATAGGGATGATTCTACATAGTAAGGAATTAACTATAATGACATTAACAGGCACAGTCACTGGACATCACTCTGAAATCTTCCAACAGTTATTTTTTTAACTGTAAAATAATTTGATTAACTTGTTCTGCAGACTTAAAGTAACCAGAGGTCATAGAAATTCACAGTGAAGATATTCTCAATAATATCAGAGTGATAGTGGAAAAGAAACTTTCAGAGAAAGCTATAAAAGTACAGAAATCATTCAGAACGAACTCAACGATCTTAAATTGAAGACTAGTGGCTTCATCTGATGGCACGAAGAATAAACTGGTCTTTTGTGAACAACTGACTTCTCTGGGGACCATTCATTATTGAACCACAACACATGAACTAAAGAAAGTTTGCTTATTGTATGTCCATTATTGTATGTCCAGATGACCTATTAAATCATTCTGCAAAATATTTTGGAGAGTTGTCTTGTACTAGTTAATATGTATCTGGCACGTGTTACCAAGAAGAGTTTTCAATCTAGTTGGAATGCTTAGAAAGAAAAAAATAATCACTCTGTGCCAAAGCCTCAAGACTCTAAGGCTGGGATAATTTTTTTAGAGTTTCACTACAAAATTAGTCAGTGGAAGACACTGGCAGCTCTTTCTCCTAAGGGGAGATGATAACATAAGTCTACATTTTATATACACACATATATATAAAGTATGCACTGCATATATTTTTCTTCCGCTTTTCTTTTCTTTTTCTCTCTTTTTTTTTATTCCTTTTTTTTACCTCCTGATGGTAGATGTCTAGGATTCTCTCCAAAGATAACTCTTCAAAGTACAGTTTGTCACACTCATCAAAGTCTGTGCTCACGGTCTCAGGGTTGCAATTTACCACTACTGTCTTCTTGCCAAGTTGACGCAGTGTGCGGATGCTGGAGACAGCACACCAATCAAATTCCACACTGCTGCCTGCAGAGACGATGAGATTGAGCAAAGGGGTAAGAGAAACATGAGGTTATGACACAAAGAGCAGAGAAGAATATTGCCAGTCAGCCCAAGTCAAGGAAGCTAATGCCCTTTTGATGTAATTTTTAAAATTCCGAAATGTAAATTTCAGATGCATTATGCACACTACATTAATAGTAGAAAAAACAGGGACCAATTAAACAACAATGACATGTTGGCTTGTTTTATCTGCTAAATTCTGCATTAGGTAATCTCCATATTTGAAACATTTAGAATCTCAACGTTAATGGGAGATAACTGTAATGATTTTAAAAAATCCTTTTGAGGCACTTGGGTGTCTCAGTTGGTTGAGCATCCAACTCTTGGTTCCAGCTCAGTTAATGATCTCGTGGTTTGTGGGTCTGAGCTCCATGTTGGGTTCTGCACTGATAGTGTAGAGCCTGCTTGGGATTCTCCCTCTGCCACCGCCCCCCAACCCTGCTCATGTGCTCTCTCTCTCTTAAAAAAAAAGAACTTTAGGGGGAAAAAACCCCTCATGTACAGAAAAGAATTCAAAGTGAACAAACTGACCTCAGTACACAAAATTATTTAAACTTGTGATCAGAATACTTGAGTTCTTGTTTTAGTTATTCCACTTACTCTGTCACCTGAGGGCTAAACCAAATGACTCCTGAAGTGCCTTGTAGCTCTGACATATCTTGATTGATTGGAAAATCCTGTCCTTTCCAAGCATATCCTTTTAAGCTTGGCAAGGCCACCCCATGCAGACTGAGTGACCTTCTAAAAAGTAATTTGAAGAACAATAATGGCCTAAGTACTTCAAAATATCACCTCTACTGGGATGCTGTAGAACTGAACGTTCTGGGATTTGTACTAATCCTTTGCATTAGGATTCTGTCTCCTAAAAACTCTTGTCAGAACAGTAATTATCCAATATATCCAAATATAGTAGCATGATAATTTTTACTATCAGTTAAATATACACTTGATTATCAGCTCAGCTAGTCTGCTCTGGGTCCTTAGGTAATGCAGAATTGTCACATAAATTAGGTAAAATTTGAATAGAAAGGAAGAAAAGTCTAGAGAAGAGAAGGGTAGATCCTGGTGGTGTTCAGGCTAGTTAGCCATAGGAAACTAAGGTGGTAAAGGAATAAATGCTTTTGACCTACTTCAAGATTTGGCCAAAAATTGCTAAAGTAGCATATACAGAAGCACTTAGTTACTTATAAAAACTAAAATAAACTATTTTTAAAGTAACAGAATAAGACTACATACATTTTAAATTATATATTTCATCATTTCCATACTAGAATAATTTGCTTGGCTAAATGTTAAATACACTTGTTGAGAAATATCATCTATTTAAATATATACTTTGTAACAGTAAATTATTATTATATTATTAAATGTCTAATTTTAAGGGTTGGGAGAAATGTAAGATTTCTGGTGGGCATATTTTAATTAAATTATATAATGCTCTGCCTATGCACCAATGAGAAAAGCTCTTGGCATTTGATATCAACGGATGTCATATATTCACAGATCTCATCTACAAATGTAGTTTCTGGTTGATGTATGAAGTTCTTGAGCAAATATAGATCTTTGTGTAAAACAAGCCAGATGAGAAAAAGTCAAAGTGTAATTCATACCCCAACCCCAGTGAGAGGCTCAATTTAGTTCATGAAGAGAAAAACATGAAAGGATGATATGATGAAAGGGGAGAAGGAATTATACTTGAGACCTGCATTTGAATACCTCTTCTACCATTTAATAGCTATATAAACTTCAGCTTTATCTGTCTGAACCTTCAGTTTCTTAAATTCCAAAATATTTATTATAACAGCATCTATTTTACATAGTTCTTGGGATAATAGAATTAACGTGTGTGAAAAGTACTACATAAACTCTAAACTTCCATGTAAATATAATTTATCACTTTACCAATGTGATAGGGACCACAGCCTAACACCATCATTCCATGGTCATCAAAATTGATATCATGCTCCTGTGGGAAAAAAAAAAGACATAGAAATTATTATGTGTTATTCTTCAATCTAATTAAACTCTTTGTCCTGTCACTGAGTGTATCTTTTTCATCCTTTCTCTTATTGACATGTATACTCTATTAGTCTCTGGGAACCCATAAAAGTATAAACTCTACTTATTCACAAAAAATAAGTTCCATATATTTTAATTAAATATCCATGAGAACGCACCACAATAGTATGTTCAGGTAATCATTATTCTTAGAATAGTTTTATTTGTTTGATTTCACCATCTTAAGGCAGTTCTGAGAAGTCAGTATAGAAATACATTATCACATCTGGCCTACATAATATCATGTTTTTTGCCAAGATTGCTAGATAAGCAAAAAACACAAAAATGTATATTCCCCCAGGTTGACAATTTACTACATTCAGAGCTTTCTGCGTATTGCAATTTGGCAGTTCCTACCTGACCATTGTAGGTAACGTAGAGGTAGTTTGTGACTGATGGGTATTCTGCAGCCAGTGTGTCGATCTGCAAGAAAATACAAATAAATAAATAAATAAATAGGAATTTTATTCCCTTTGGTATATTTTTTCCAAGAATAAAACAATTTGTGCCACATTCGTATTGCTTTAAAGGCCTCTTACTGTCAAATATAAAAACAATAAAAAAGGTAAGTACAATTCAATTACTTTCTAATTCTGAAAATAAATGGGGTGGAGGAACAATGATATAATCTAGTTATCACTTGAACAATAAATGACAATACCCCAGAGCATCGTTGATTCTCACACACATAATACAATGGTCACATAGTCAACTGGTTGCCAGGAAGACTTACCCGTCTGGGTATCTAAAGCAGCTCAAATCAGAGCAAAATGTCCTATATGTAAGAATATCTTTGGTTTGTAAATTAATGCATAGAATTTAAGTTACCAATGGCACTGAGCAATGGGATGACATAAATACCATAAAGCCTGGAGAAGAGGGGAAGGGGACAAGGTCTCATTGAACATATTTGGAGAAAGTAAATCAATTCAGCTCTCAAAGGCCAGGAGATTAGCTTAGTGAGCAAAAATTCAAGGCCAACAGGGCAAGCTAGGGGAAGGCAGGTGAGAAGGAAGAAAGATAATTGCTGAATAGAAAATATTCAGTATCAAACCTGAGACCAAAGGCATGTGCCCCCCACCCCCCCCCACCCCTGAGCACATGGAGAAAAGTCAATGATTTTAAAGGACAAAACCCAGCTGGTGGTACTTTAAGTCAAGGCATCCTTCTACAGAAGTCCCCCCAAAAAACCACAATGGTACACCTATGAAAGTTCTTGTGTGATCGTCATGAATACTAGATGAGCTCATTATGCCCAACCCTGTCACAATGAATACTAAATGAACCATAATGATTGGGCACTTAAAATAAAGTATTACCCTGTAAAAAGTTAGTGCCAAAAGAGATAACTATTCTTTTCAAGAGGTCAGCCACCATGCTAGGGTATTTCAAGTCCTTCTTTACACTAAGGATTTATCTTATAGCACATATATCTGCACATGGGTCAGAAAGCAAAGGGGAGGTCATTTTGATTTTTTTTAAATTTAGGCAGAGAAAATCACCTACTCACATTTACATCCAGTGTTCCTTCAACCTTTCCCTTTTGAGCTTAAATCAAACCTGTGCTGAATAAAATTGGTGGCATCACAGGCATCGAGGCATCGACTAAACAAGTAGAATCACTTTTGAATTCCATCCCTCTTTATATTGGCAACGGCTCTATGAGTTGGTGCCTACATTTCACCCTGTGAGGAAATGTTTACCTGTTTAACCCAAGGCCGGATGTTTTTCTTTAGCCTCAGCTCCCTTGTCTGGGCCTCAGTCAGCCCAAGGCATTTTGAAATCTGCTTGTCTGAGAACCCAATCTCCTTTGCCTTTTTCAGGGTTTCTTCTGTAATGGATTCACTAGGAGTTAATGAAAAAGAGAGATTCAAGTTTAGAACAATTTCAAAAACACCAAATCCTCATTCTTTTCCATCTTCAAAGTGTTTAGATCTTTTAAACACACACAAATAAATAACCCACTAAATCTTCTAGCCTCTATGAAATCTAGTATTTTCAATGCTGACCTTTTCAAACATGTGGTTTCCTACTTTCACACCCTTGCACCCTCTTCTCTTATTTCCTGAAAATGACTTCTGCGTTTCTTATCTTGATGAATGTCCTCTTTCAAACTAATCATGGGCCTTCTTCTTACTAAATCAAAGAGGCTTTTCTCAAATTTCATCTCCTTAACCTGTCAGCATATGTCCTGCTTAATGTTTCCTTCTTTAAAGATGTCTTCTTCTGGCTCAAGTAAATTGCTTCTCCCTCTACTTTATTATTCACAAAAATGACTTACTATTTTGGGAGGGGTTGTCCCCCCCCCCAACTGAGTTTCTATCTTTTGTTACTTTATTTAAGACCTTCTCTTTCTCTAAACTTAACTACTGTCATTGGCTCAAGCAGCATAAAGTAGTTAATAATTCCGAAATCTGCATCTCCTTCTCTAATGTCTGATGATGCTCCAGGTATGTATGTATAGGATCTTTGAGAATCTACCTCCACCTGGACATTCCAACATTGCATCAGACTGGGTATTCTTTCCATAAACTGCCTCTTTTTACTAATAGATAGTTGACAAAATAGTTCTCTGGTTTTATGATTATTATCCACCCAACTTAGATTTGTCTCCTCACTTTCCTGTTGCTCATTTCCATAGTATAGACTATATTTGTGTTGTTTCTCTCACCTATAGTGACTTTGATATTCCTATTACCTACTCAACTGCTCTCCAACTCCCAGCCACTCTTTATAGGTGAACTAAAGCCAAGTTTCATCCAGGAAGACTTCTCAGTTTGCTCTCACCCACTGATCTTTCTGGACTCTTCACTGATTCATTTGCTTGGAGTCAGGAGCATAGTTGGAACCATACTGTTTAGCATGTCAATGTTGCCAATATTTTTTATGTTTCTTAGCTTTTATTCACCATCCAGACTTTTCTTATGCTAGAATCACATTCCACGATGACAAAGAATACATTTGGCTCATTCACCAGATCATTCCCACCGATCAGTAGACTGGCCCCCAGACACCACTCAAAAATTTTTATTAAATGAAAAAAAGAAACTGGACTTCTATAGCTTTTATAGAAGAGACAAAGCTATTGAAGTCATCTTATAACTATAATTCAAAGTGTACAAAAAGTAATTTGTAAAGAACAAAGGTACAGAAGAATAAAATACTTATGTAAAAGTTTAAGTAGCTATGGGTCAGCTATTTCAAGAAATAGTCAATACAATAAAATTCAATTGTAACATTTTGATAGTCAATACAATGAAATTAAAATATAACGGTGTGTTCTCAGATGGTCTAATAATAAAACATTTTCATTGAAATTCTGCTAATAGCATGTAGCTGAATTAAATCTACTGAATTTTATTCATTCTATTTTTCAATTTCTTTAACTAATTCATATTCTGAGTTTAGATTAGAGAAGAGAGAATCAAGCTGGTATATTTAATTGCTATTTCTCTGGCTGTTGAATATCAGTATTAGTTTGGATTTTTGTAGCTATGTCTTGTCCTACTCAATTTGTTTTTTCTTTGGCCCTTAAATTTCCTTCTATATTTCAAATTAACTAATTATTTCTCCCAATAAATTTAAAGTCTCCCTTTTCTATTCCCAGTTTGATACTTTGACCTTCCCAAGTATTTGATAAACATTCTCCCAGACCAACACATTTTCCTGTCAAATTTTTTAATATAATCTGATTACTATTAGTCACTAAGTGTGCCAAGCATTGTGCTTCATGTTCTATAACTATACTGTCCAATATGGTAGCAACTAGCCATACTTGACTATTTAAATTTAAATGTTAATTAATTTTTAAAAAATGTTAAATAACATTTAGAGTCACAATTGCACTACCCAAATTTTAAGTGTTCAATAGCTAAGCATGGCTAGTGGTGACTGTATTGTGCAGATTATAGAATATTTCATCATCACAGAAATTTCTACTAGACAGTGCTGCTCATGATGATACAAAACAATATCTGAGACAATGGAATGATAGAGAGTAATTCAAAACATTTTATGGAGAGATAAGCTATGTGGTGCAATGTGAGGTCAGAGAAAAGAGATAACAGTGTGAGTGGATGTGGTTGAGAAATACTAGAGCAGGAGAGGAATGAAAGCAGAGCCATAAAGAGAGTTCAACTTTATGTGGATAAAGGAGTTGACAGATGTACTATAGGCAAGGGCAACTGCGTCTTCAATAATTTGAGACAGGGATTGGCACAGCAAGTATAGAAAACATATGAGAGATTTGTAGTTAGGAGGAAGTCATGAACGGTGAAGGTAGGGCAACATTCATTGTCATTCTTACATGAGTGTCTTAACACTTAGCGAAAAGGTGCTGTGTTTCGGGCTCTGTGCTACCTACTTTAATGATGGAGCCATAAAGTATCTGATCTCTACATTCAGAGAGGCCAGGATATATTAAGAGGCAAACACATAGCCATAGATATGTCTGCACCGTGAGAAGTGCCATCAAGCAATGTATAAATGAGAAGGCTGTGGCTTGCGGGAAACGGTCCCAGCTGTCCCTGGAGAAGCCTGTGAAGGCCTTATCCAAAAGATGACCGTTATGCTCCTGAAGGCTTTTGAAAATACCCAAGTTTCTGATGTTTATCTTAGTTATTGTAAAAACAAAAACATTCTGGGAAAGGGTGAAGAATAATTTGTTGCTATTTGCTTTGGAGACATATATTTTCGCTTTTCTTGCCAAGATGATGTTCCTAAATCAATTGTTCATTTGTTTTATGTGCAAGTGTGCATTCATCCTTAAAGTGGAAGTGCTTGATAAATAAGCTATTTTCTAAATTAGAACTATGCATGATGTTCTTTTTAAATAAATATATTTAATTGTGAGTTTTGCAAAAGATAAATCATATTAACGTTTACCTGCATGGTGAAAGATTACACATTTGCTCTGTGATCTGCAATTTTCCTTAAAATGTAAGTATGAAGCTTGAGTTATAGAGAGATATGTTATACTTATCACATTAAGCCAATTTTTACCCTTAGATTTTTCTGGGTATTTGCTAGGGCATTTTCTCATAATTGTGAGATAGCAGTAAAAGAAAAATTAAGAATAAAAAGATCTTCAATAAGATATTTCCTTATTATTCCAATAACTATTTGAAGCAAATCCCATATTATATTAGAATATCAACAACCATACTAACTTAAGTGACTAGGCCTTACCCAGGGTTAAAGCCTAACCCTGAATAGCAGCAGTCCAGACACACTTGGAAAACATGACTCAAAAAGAGGCATCACACCTGTGATTATGACTATGGACTAACAAAAATGCAAGTTCTTCAAGTCCAAAGATAACCAGAAGTTACATATTTATCTTTAGCTCCTTTGGCCATGTTTTCCTATTTTTCCCCTTGTCTTGACTTATTTTTATTTCTTCTTATACAGAGTATCAGTCAATTCTTCAAAGGTTGCTATATTGCTTTAAATGAAAACTACAGGGTGCCTGGGTGGCTCAGTTGGTTGAGAATCCGACTTCGGCTCAGGTCATGATCTCACGGATTGTGGGTTTGAGCCCTTCATAGGGCTCTTTGCTGACAGCTAGCTCAGAGCCTGGAGCCTGCTTCAGACTCTGTACCTCCCTCTCTCTCTGACCCTCCCTTGTTCATGCTGTCTCTCTCTGTCTCTCAAAAATAAATAAAAAACATAAAAAAATTAAATGAAAACTATAAATAATGGTATTAAACAAACAAAAAAAGAAACCATTTAGATTCACATTTCTATTAAGGATGAAATAAATTTGCATTTGTTTTGTCCACATTCAGCGATGCAGTCTTTTCTATTGCTGAAATATGCATAATTCCCCTTATTTTTTCCCACTCAAAGAATCCAAGAGAGCAGATAAAGACATCTCCAGCAAATATGCAAAGTCTTCCTCCTCCACTCACCAAATAAAATTGGATTCTTACCAACAAGCAAATAAAAAGAAAGAAAAAAGCAAAAGGAAGACTGATTGATGGAATTGGCCTTGTGCATAAAAAAGTAAATTAATTCTGTGCTCAGCTCCAGTGGCAAAAACAAAACCCCAAAAACAACACAGCTATCTGTCACAAGACTAACTCTATCATTACTGCTCCCCATAGAATTTCCCTCACCCCCAGAGAGTTTCCATTATTTAAAGGGGATGCCCGAGAAGAGCAACAGCTACACAGAATAATGAATCACAAATGATAAAATTTTGGAATGGGGCTGGACACTACTTCTCCATAGGAGCCCACTCAAATCATACCCAGTGAAATTTCCAAAAACATATATCAAGCTACACTTGCAGAGTGCATGTTTTAAGTTCACAAGCTGATTCCCAGAATATTTTCTTGGTGAGCCCAAAACAGCTTTACCGTTTGCTCAATATTCAGACAGCTAGATCAATAGCATGCTATGATGTTCTTAAACGTCTTGAAAATTAGAGTGTATTAAATTGGAATAGCATATGAATATAATCGTGTTTACCTATCTTCATTTGAACGTAAATATTGGGTAGGTATGTTCATATGAAATTCAAAGTGATATATCTCCTATGGTATTTTATTTATAATCTCTCTGTTTATTAATTTCTACTTTTTAGACACGTTCATGAAATAGTGCAAAGCACTTCCCAGTTCTCACTGAGAGAAATACATGTTGATTCTGACCCACCATGGCAATCACAAAGACATGGACAACTTAGATCCTTTCCCACATTCTGTGTTACCCTAATACTATTGGGTACACAAAACCCCAAGACAGGAAGCAGTTTGCTTCCCTGTCTACATCTCTCTCATTCACTTTCTCTGCTGCTTTTGCATAACACAAAGCTGGCTGGCATGTAATTACATATGGAAGAAAATTGACTTTATTCCCTACTTGTTCTGATACAAAATTTTATTTTGAGTCCCATTATAATAAAATAAAAGAAGAGACAGTTTGAAGACACGATTCATTAGCTTTGGGCCAGTGATTTAGATAAGGTTAAACCTCTTCAGAGTCAAATGCAAGATGAATAATCTTAAGTGAACAGAAAGCCCATTTAACAATGTAGAGATTCAGATACATGCTCCTCATCTTTATCTGTCCACATTGGGCTGTCCTCCATTTTGCCTGCTAAAAAGAATTTCCATCAGAGTGAGATTTTTTTTTAAAAATCAAGTTAGATGAAAGCTTATTTTAGTGAAACAGGGCTATCATATTTCTATTTTTCAAAAGGAAAATAAAAACCTTAGTTTGGAACAAACTCAAAATAGAATAATTACTAAAAGAAATATAAATGCTGAATTTGTAATTCAAGACTGCCTTTTGAAGCCTCAATAGGGAATGCTCCATTTATATTCTACTGTAAATCAAGGGAGCATTATACCAAGCAAGAAATGTGATCAACTGAATGGAGCACATTGTACAAAAGCACAGTTTTAAAATATGCACAATAAATTCTCCTGTTATTAGGTATGTATTTGTGTGTACTAGCATGTTTGTGTTTATCTTCACTGTGTCCTCTAAAGCGTGCTACAAATATAACTCATCTTTCCCCTCCCAGCTTTCCTTGCCTTCAGGGTTCAAGGGCAAACTCTTCAAAGTTACACTTTCATCATTGCATAATAGCATCTAAACAATCAAACAAAGAAACACAAAATAGCTGTGATGCTGGCCTTTTCCTAATCTCCAGTTCCTCTTGATTTAGCAGCACAAAATAACAGTTCTGAAATTTTGGAGGGGGAGGAACATCTTCAAAACAGACGATCAGACTTTTACACTCCCTGCCATAATCTTTTAGTGGTAAGACAGCACGGCTCAGTCTCTACCGCGGGAAGTCTCTGGTGTGTTCTCTGGTTGTATAAACAACAGGAGCCTTTCTCCTCTCTTTCTTTCCCTCTCCCTCTCTCCAACTTCCAATGTAGATTTTGTTGTTGTTGTTTAAAATTCTACCCTGTCATCTCCGAAACTTCCTCCACTCACACTTAGTCTTCAATAATAAATGATAAAAGGAAATGGAATAAATTCCCCTTAATGAGGAAATTTTCACCTGGCAGAGAGAAGCTGGGGAAATCTATTAACTGACTGGTGAAACGCCTGCAGCATCGCAATTACCAGGGGATCCAGCACACTTCACACAGTCCTCTCTTCCACTTGACTGGCTTTTATCTGATCCACCAACTCACAAGTAATACTAAACAAATTTCCCTCCAGATTGCACAAGCTCTAATGTAAAAATGAGCACTCCACTTGCCCTACAATTATGGGATGGGCTTGTGATTTTATTACTATCTTCTTTTTAAAAATCCCCTAAAAGGCAGAAGCTGAGAGAAGCACCAGGGCCTGAATCTCCGAAACAACACCTGCTTGAAGGACAGAGAACTGGGTTAAGATCCATGTTCTCTGCCCTGACAGCCTCCCCTGCTTTCACATGATTTCACGGATTATTTCTGGTATTTCACAGGTTCAAGACCATGCCACAATCACAATCACGCAATCAAGGGAGAGGTTATTTGTGTGCTCATTTTTTCTTCCCAAGAGACAGGTTGTTACCGCTTTCCTTAAGAGAAATGCAAAAGACATTTGTTTCAAAAGCAGCAGTAGTGTTTGGAAAAGCAAAAGGATGAAACTTAGGCAATTGGGTAAATACTATGATTCTCTCCTAATTTTTGAAAGCTCTGTGCTTTGTTTCTGTACAGCAGTGAGGTATTTGGAGAAGTTAAACAAAACCTCGATCTTTTCCTCTCATCTCCAGGACAGAGAGTACTTGGATCCAATGCTCATGTTGAAAGGACGCCAACGTGAAAAGTATCTCTTAGCATCTGGGTCCCCTTAGCACTACCGCAATAATGCTACACTAGTTCAAGTGTTGATGTTCAAGGCGCGATACTTAAAACTGCATTTCCCCTTAAAGGCTACTAAAAACAACAGAATCACACAAAGAGGAAAAGCTTATGAACAATTGATACTGTAGATATTTTTAAGTAGGTAATGTTTAATTTATGAATCTTATGTTCACTTTTTTACACAGCTTTAGTGACCCCTTTAAGTCCAGAAATATTGTGATATTACTTTCAATCTGATCAGACTACTGACTATAATATCATGATTATATTTCGTGAATACTAAGTAATAATAATGGGGGAAATGACCTAATACAGGTTTATTGTAATTCTTGAGTCACACTAAATCACATTTTATATCTCAGTGACTCCTAGTTGACAACGCTGTGACTCTTTTTCTCTGCTGTGGATTTGGTAATGATGAAAAATAGGTAGAAACCACCCTATCACAGTAGCAAGTCATGCCTATTGAGTTTGTAAGAAAGTGTTTTGGGGCACCTGGGTGACTCAGTCAAACGTCTGACTTCAGCTCAGGTTATGATCCCTGGGTTTGTGAGTTGGAGCCCCACCCAGGGTTCTATGCTAACAGCTCAGAGTCTGGAGCCTGCTTCCAATTCTGTGTCGCCCTCTCTGCCCCTCCCCTGTGCGTGCTCTCTCTCTCTCTCAAATATAAAAAAGTTAGAAAGAATTTTTTAAAAAGTGTTCTGTTATATTCACAAAGTATGCTTTTATTAATCAAACAGCTTTCCACTGATCAGATTGAACTAATTGGAGAAGTGCATACTATGGAATATCGCTTCTGTTATTTCTGATTAATACGTTTACTTATCATTTGAAATCCATTCAATAATTCTTTCACCAAAATTAAGAAGATGTATACAGTAAGCAAAGTCTTGTTTCCCCCCCATAAATATAGGTTTCTTATATGTCCAGAATTCGAATCCAACAGACATAAAAAATAATGTACATGGCCTCAGTAGAAAACTGAGATTAAATAAGCATTCTTTGATGTTTGAAAATCTGTTACTTCACAAATACATTTATTTGAAAGTCCTTTATTTTAAAATCTCTCCATTATCTTTGTTTAAAGCAAGTCATGTTTCCGTAGAGTAGCTTTTCAACTACCCTATGTGTTGTTCCACACCACAAATGTATAACTTTCAATATATAACTTTCTTTGACTTCCAGAAATTTTACTTAGAATCTCACTGAAAAAGATCACTTACCCGAAGCCTAGCTACCAATAAACACTGCACAAATTTGGTATTCTTGATAAATGTAACATACATAGTAATAATTTTTTATCAAATTTTTCTAGTTCTTAATGAGCAAAAAGCCTCTTCTAGAAAGGGGGAAATAGAAAGTCATTTCTAGGAAGATATGGAAAAATTCTAGAAGTAAATTCCTGATGACATGTCACACTAGATCTGTGTTAATTTGAGGATTACTACCTACATGGAAATCAAAAACCTTTATCACTGAGTATTTTTCAGAAGAAGACATGAAAATAAACTAACACCCATGACAGCAAAAATTCTCATTTAGTTCATGCTAATGAATGTACTCAAGAGCAAATTGAGTTGCTCTCCCTTCAAGCTGCCTAGAGCAAAGGATGGTCAATTAAATCGGTCCTAAGCTAAAGACTAGGTGTAGGGTAGGTTTTGAGGTGGGATGTGTAGTATCACCGTGGCCATGTTAATACTGATGTGACGGCCATTACATTAGTATCAGTATGTTTAATAGGCAAATAGTGCCTAACTGTCTATTTCAACCTTAGGTAAATAACACTGGCCAAATCTAGAGTCAGGTTCCAACTCTACTGAGAAAAAAAAATCACATCAATCAGATGAAGTGATAAACATGTTAAGTGCTAGCACCATGCCAAGCAGGTAATAAGTGCTTCATAAATGCAAATGTCAGGGGATAAAGAAGAGGGGGAGAGCTGACACAAGGGAGGACAAAGAGGAAGAGAAGGAGGCGAAAGGCAAGAAGAGCAGTTAATCAGAACAAAACTGCTAATTCATCTAAATTTGATCCCCGCACCTCAGCGTTTCACAGACTTTTCCCTCCTCTACAACATTCCTACATCCTACATCGATGCCTTGAGGTGACGAGGCCACCACACTCTGTATTCCCTGCAAATCACAACTGATCTTCTGGAGAACACGTGCACCCAGACGTTCTCTATGCTATCAGGAAGCCACCACCCTGTGCTCCTCAGGTCAGCAATCATGTACTTCACCTTCAAGGGCTGACTCAGAGGCTTGATGCCTCCGTAAAGGTATTTCAGGTATGAAGAGCAGGTGGAAAAATTCTGGGGCTCGGTGAGTGATTATCTACCTTCTATAACTACAGAAGACGTAGATTATTTTGTGTAAATGTAATTTCCATTGTATGCTTCCGGAGCTTTTTACTGACCTACATTACCAGGGAGGGTAAGGTGTTTACATCTTATTTAAAGAAAAATTAAGTGGATATGCATGTATGCATATGTATACAGTCTTTTATTTGAAATGTGGCAAAATGTAAAAGGAAAACCCTTATTCCGGTTCTCCATATCCTTGAAAATTCTGTTTATATCTTTTAAAGGTGACTCACCAGGGCTTTCTCCCTGCCAGGCCCCCGTGTTTTCCCCACAAGAGTTCTAGAGAAGGGCACATCTCTTACAAAGCTTCTGCTCTAAGTGAGGTCAAGATTCAGAGAGGAGAACACACAGCTCACAACTTGACAGCTAAGGAGGAAGTGATCTCCAGCTGTCTGATTTACAAGTCATATCTCTAAAAAGGAAGCTTGAAAGGGTTAGTGATTAGAACCGCAGGCAGACGCCCTGGGCTAGATTCCTTGCTTTCCCCTGACTGGCGTGACACATACTATGACACACACCTTGATGTGACTCAGTTTTACCATCCACAGAAGTAGAACAGTGATATTTTCCACCTGTATTGTAACAGAAATGCATTTTAAAGTCACCTGAGAAATACAAATCTCTGTATTATAAATCTTGGAAGTCTGTGTGGTTTTTTTTTTGTCACCTTACCCTTCTTGCTGGTTATTTAAATTAAAACCTTCACTACAATTGTAAATACTTGTGAATATTTCTCACAAAACTTTTTACAAACATCTGTAATCTTGAAAACCTGGATAGTTTTTTGTTTTTAATAAAAAATATCAAAAATTTTGGCCTGCTATATGCTAAGTTGGATGGAAATTTTAAAAAATAAAATAAATTTCTGGCCTGTTCTCAAAAGGCAATAGACATCTTTTAATGCCCAGAGAGGAATTATAATGCTTCCAGTATATATAATCTCTATTTGATAATATAAAACATTTAGATAAATCTCCTGATATTAGAAAACAATTTATTCAAAGTTTTCCTACCTAAACAGTAGATATATAGTCACTTCAAAGAATGAAAATGTAGGGCACCTGGGTGGCTCAGTCAGTTAAGAATCCGACTTTAGGTAATGATCTCACAGTTTGTGGGTTCAAGCCCCGTGTCAGGCTCTGTGCTCCCAGCTAGCTCAGAGCCCGGAGACTGTCTTCAGAGTCTGTCTGTCTGTCTGTGTGTCTGTCTCTGACCCTCCCCTGCTCACACTCTCTCTCTCAAAAATAAAAATTTAAAAAAACATTTAAAAAATGTATATATATATAAAAGAATGAAAATGTAGAGATGTCTTCCAACACAGTGAATTTATATCTTATCATTTTGTGGGTCTCTTGGAGCAAGTAGGAATTATAAATACATTTTCCTATACTCCAATTTCCCTTTTTGCCACGACTAAGAAATTCTGATTTTCACTTTCTACCAAGAATATTTATTCATTTAATTAATGGGCATATTATCATACAAATATTTTTGTAATCTTTAAAATGTTTCTTATTTAATATTTGTTTTTGAGAGAGAGACAGAAACAGAGAGAGACAGAATACAAGCGAGGGAGGGATAGAGAGAAAGGAAGAAACAGAACCTGAAGCAGGCTCCAGGCTCCGAGCTGTCAGTACTGAGCCCGACACAGGGCTTGAACTTGTGAACCCTGAGATCATGACCTGAGCCAAAGTTAGACACTTAACTGACAGAGCCACCCAGGTGCCCTGGTATTTTTGAGTGTTTACTTGATGGAAGACATCCTATGCCAATGCCGAAGAAAATATATGATCAATAAGGAATTGGAAGCCATTCATATGTTTCAGAGCTACTGCTATACCTTAGCATAGTGAACTTTATTCACACAAATCAGCAAAAGCTCATAAGAAAAATTTATAATAAAAGTCCATTAAGACATTAAGATATTTGGAATTTGCTGTGATGGAATTTACAATTTAATTGTAGGATGTTGCTAGCTTGCATCAAATAATTACAAAACAACAAAATGGAACTGTGTGGTTCCAGCTACTACTTACATTGAACAATGGCTGATAATATCCACTTTAATTTCTGTTCATAGACTTGGTTTATATATAGTAAGATTCTCATTTTTAGGAAACATAACAGAAATATAACAATAAAAGAGCAAACACAATTTGTTGCTTCCTAAGTAAAATTCATCCATTTACTGGTGACCTCTTTCTTCTTGCATATTTGGTCCTCCTAGACTAGTTCCTGCTCCTTCCTCCAGATCATCAAATTTGGTGGAGTTAATTCTCTCCCTCTCTGCTCTCTCTAAACCCTGCAATATTGTTGAAAGTGTCTTCCTATTTTTATTTATTTTGTGTTAAAATATCTCTTTCCTTGGCTTCTATGGCATTGTAATATATTGAAGTATATATTTTGGGATCTATGGAAGGGGTATACACTGTCCTTGGATTCTGAAAGTCCTGAACTTAAATCCTGGTTTCAATATGCACTATCTCTGAAATCTTGAAAAGTTTACTTAAACACCTGAGCCATTGTTTTGTTTATAAAATGTGAGGGAGGGATGCACACCTTCTAGGAAAACTTCAATGGATACTTACATGAGAAAACTTATGCAAAGGTCTTAGAACTTTTTTATTTTTAACCTCCATTTAACTTTCCCAGCTTTGCGTTCCTGCCTCTAGTTGATCTGTTGAAAGTATTTGTCTTATGTATAACCGTGTGTATTTATTTAATCTTAAAAAATAGATTACAAACCCATTGAAGGCAGGTTAATGACTAACGATTATCCATTGACAAATGTCACTGGACCTAGCACCATGCCTTGCATATAGCAGGTATCCAATAAATATTAATGACTGAGTAGATGAACAAATACAATATAATCCAGTAAGAGCTTCTAATAAAGAGAAATGCCATCAAGAAAATATATTTCACCATACTGAAATCAGAAATATTGACATAGGGATATAATTTATTAATTCTTAACTATTAATAGACACACACATGTGAATTATGACTACATGTTATTTTAAATCAACTTGAGATTTTTGAACTATCAAACATGTAAGAATCAATACACACAATATATATACTATTCATTGTATGAATTATCTAGATATCACTCTGAAACATTTTGAGTAAAACATTTATCTTGCCCATGACAGAATGAAGTTCTCTCTTACACTTTCAAAATATACATATGTAAACACTATTTAAATAGTGAATTCAATTAAGATTCTCAGAACATTAAATATTTGATGTAAGCTTTTATATTATATCTGATTCAATAAAGTAGTGAAAAAATTAATGGAGGTCTAGAAAATCTATGACATTACCTAAAATATCTTATCACATGGAACAAAAAAATGAATTAAAAATAAAATGCATTATTTCACAAAGGCATGGGAATTCCCACAGTAATACTCCTCTTTTAATAGAAAAAATAGCTCTTTTATATAAGAGTTTTTAGTATTCTTGAAGAGGTTTATTAGATAAATGGTTTAGGGTATGAATATTAAAACCATAGAATGGTAATATGTAGTAACTGATAAAGTCGTTTTCCTTTAGAGTTAATCACTTCATACATAGTATATCATATATTCATCTTAATTGCACAGGTTCCCAGTAAAATAAGAGGGGAGTATTTTTTTTTACTACAATGAAACTGAGACTCAGAAAAATAGTGTGAGTTGGCAGTGAGGTCACAGGACATGCCAATTTTCTGTAAATCAAGTCAATGGGTTCCACTGAAGTGTCCAACCAGCACCATTCCATTATACATTCAAAATATTAAATACCTACATACTTAGTATATATACTAAGTCCATGGACTAGAGTAGGGAAAATAATCATTGGTATCACAAGCATATGTCAAGGTGAAGTATCATCAAATTATAACATGCAAGGAAAGTACATGTAGGAAAGTATACGTATTTCTTTCCCTAAGTTATTTCTGTATCTAGTATCCTTTAAGACAAAGTTGTTCATTATTCACTTTTTTCTATCAGAAAATGTACATTATCTTTAGAGAGCAAAGTACTGACATTTCTCTGTCTTATATATAAGTTTTAGCGACTTTTCAGTGATGCTTCCCCCCCAAAAAAACTTTAATCAAATATAAATATAAGCACAAAATGTTCCTGTCTGGTTTTGCCATGCCTCATGAGCAAGTTAAATAAAAAGTCAATAGAAACTAACATGTGTAGGAGAGGACATTCAGAGGGAGTGATCCAGCTAAGGTGACACCTGCATTATTACATCTGCCAGAAGTTTGTGGCTGCAGGGAAATGGCCAACTTTACTGAGCTCAATTTAGCACTTGAATGCCCAAGTGGAACTCACCAGGTTTGCCCTAGATTGTTTTCCTAGGCAAAAGGCACACCTATGATTTTTCAGCACCCACCAATGGACACAGTTTATCACACTGATCATAGTGATGTTCAGATGAAAATTGGACGCTTCGAAAGTGTACTTTACTCTTTTTCCGACTTTGGATGTAGCAGTAAGTGGCAGTAAGAGGAGAATATTAATATTATCAGAATTAAAACAGTAAAAAAATTGAAGCCCATAGAATATTGGACAAAAGGAATTACTGCATAATTCATACATTAATCCATAGTAAATTAAATTTATAACAATTAATGGAGAAATAGATCCAAATCTTAGCCTCCTATATTTACATCGTCTAAACTGTATGACAATGGTCATAGCCCCTATTTTTAAACATCTAAATTGGACAAAAACATTCCTTTTGATATGTCAATCAGAAATAGTTAAAGCAGCCAAAAATAAAAATAAGAAAATAAAGCAATTAAAAAGAGTTACAGGCAGAAGATAAGCAGATGCTCAAAGCTGGTGATCAGCACCCTCACATTTGTTTTCTCGCCTGTTCATGTTGCTGTTTTTTAAGCATTATTATTGTCTTTCAATCTAAAATTGCTAAGCCAACTTGATATTATAAATAAAAATGTTTGGAATATAGTGTCCTGAAATAGTCCCTGCTCACAAAAAAAAAGCTTTCTTATAGTTTACTTTCTTCCTGACTTACAGCAAAAGGGGTTCAGCTGAGAGATCATTGCACCCGTGCTTGTCTATTAAGTACTAACATACTTTATCATATGCGTGAATTCCACAGTGAAGGCACTGCCATCCCTTTAACTGACTACTATTACCATATGGAAAGTGTAGGGGCACCTGGGTGGCTCAGCTGATTAAACTCTGACTCTTGATTTAGGCGCAGGTCATGATCTCATGGTTCCTGGAATTGAGCCCTGCACTGAGCTCTGCACTAACAACCTGGAGCCTGCTTGGGATTCTCACTCTCCCCATCTCTCTGCCCCTTCCCTGCTCAAGTTCTCTCTCTTGAAATAAATAAACAAAAATCTTTTAAAGTGTCTATTGGGGAGCCTGGGTGGCTCAGTGGGTTAAGCGTCTGGCTTTGGCTCAGGTCATGATCTCTCAATTCGTGGGTTCGAGCCCGCTGCGGGTAATGTGCTGACAATTCAGGGCCTGGAGTCTGTTTGAGAGTCTGTGTCTCCCTCGCTCCCTGCCCCTCCCCCACTCATGCTCTGTCTCTCTCTGTCTCAAGAATAAACTATTAAAAAAATTTTTTTAAAGACTTCACAAATAAGTGTCTATTATATGTAACCTTATTTCTCCCAGATGTTACATAATTTACCTTTCCACACCTCGAACTATAACATATACAATTATATTTGTGAATGCATACATACATATACACACACATGTAGCACAGGGGTGCAATATCAAACTTCCTAGGCCCTTGAGTCTTGCTCAGGTTTGACCTCGAATCTGTCATTTATTAGCATGTGATAGCCAGGAAATTGCTAAATATCTCTGTGCCTCAGCTTACTATCTATAAAACTAGGATAATTACTGACTTCCTTAGGTCATGGTAAAAATTAAATGAAATAATGTAGCTAGAATAGCGACTGATACATAGTCAATACATTTTGTTATTATTATCTTATACTTGGAAGGCATTCAGAATGCTTGATTGAATGAAGGCTCAAGTTTCTGAACTAAAAGATATAATTCTAAATCCACTCGTTTATTACCTAAGGGATCAACTATATCAGAAGAACCTAGCTGATGAAGACATTTGACATTTGACGTTTGATTTATTGTCCTTGTACTTCTGCCCTGCAGGTCAGATTTATTTGCATGACCAAAATTGAATCTATCTATATGCTAATGGAGGAAAGGATTACAGGTGAGATTTTTCTAATTTTTAATAGATCCAAATAAGTATATTTTCTCTTGTCTTGAGCATTTATGAAAATGCTATATGGGAGGAGCATTACATGTGAAAGAGTCAGTGCTGGTTAAGATGAGCAAGTGTGAAGAAAATAGACATATTAAAATGTGGAGAGTTCAGTTGTAAAGGCCAGTGGTTAGAGCTTATGCAAATGCTGCTGTTCCACTAAAAATTCTGACAGATTCAACTTTTCTTAAACTTCTTGGAATGTGATCCAGTAATGTGAAGTTAATAGATTAAACACCTAAATCCCAATGCATATGCATAACAGACATTGGACTCCTACATGATATAATTCATATCACTTTGAATAAAGAGAAACTTTTCAAAGCCTAAAGAAATCCACTGCAAAATATATTATCACTCTAGGTCGATTAATGCCACTACACCAGCTTATAAATTTGGGGAACTGCCTAGAACAGTCAACTTTCCTAGCATGCCCTTGGGCAGCAATAAACAGTTTAAGAGGAAAAGGAGAAAGTCAGTGAACTCAAGTGGGGAAGAGAAATTTTTTTGCTGAAGCTGTCTGAATGATGGTTATCACCTAAGTTGGTAGGAATGGCTATTGCTCTGGAAGTCTCCCGAGGGCTGCCATTGCTATGCTCATATACTGGAGATGGCAAACTGAGTTCTGATGGGAGCAGGCATTTGCAGCAGAGACGCTGGGCTGATTATTCTAACACTGGTCCAATATCTCAGTCCTAAAAAAGGCTGGGATTTCATACATCCTCCTCAGCATGATACACGTTCATCCACCCTTCAAGGAAAGGAATTCCTATAATTTCCACTTTCTCACAGACATCAGAAATGGAAAGCTCATCAGTTATTCCCATAATGCCAGCTTCATTACAATAATTGTCCTGCCTCCCATGTCTGTGGGCATTCACATATGTACTAAATATGTGGGTGTATTCCATTTAGGAGTCAAATTCTGAACTTCATTTCAGATGACTATATGTAAAACCAGTCATAGCCTGGCCATCAATTTGAATGAGATTCTCACCCTCTGCTAGTAAACGTGTTTATTGGATTTTAGAAGAATTTTAGCATGATTAACAACTGTAGAGTGGGAATTTTTGTTCATTAGCATAATGGAGTGCTATTGATCTTGTGATAAGAATAGCATCTGTAGCTATCATTGCTTTTCTTAAAAAACAGATCTGGTTTTAAAACATGGTGACAATGCATCATAAAGAAGATTAAGAAATGACAGATTGTAAAATATATAAGCAAATGCAAATTGTGATTCTAAAAAATTGTCTTTCAATGTATGTATCTAAAATCACAAAATACTCTTCATCATAATAAGTAGTATTTTCATTTTCAGAGGGAAAACCTTGTGAGCACTCATCATGTTCTAGGTGTCCTTTACATTTATATTTGTTTAAGCTTCACAACCAAACTGTAAAGCAGACATTAGCAGAAAGAATGTGAGGCCAGAGAAGTGAGGGAGGCCACATACCCACGAATCCGCAGTGGGGAAGACTTCACACCTATCTATCCGACTGGCTCCTTAGTCTATGCTCTTTCCACCACACGAGAAAGGAACCAAATGAAACTTAAACCACATCTAGCATTCTATACTTTGTCCTATGTTTAGGTTTCTCCTTTTCTCCCAGCTGAGATCTCATTGCCTATTTTCCCAGGGACCTAAAAAGAATGCAAAGGAACCCAGGCACATTGGCACCAGAAATACATTGAAGCAAGAGAATTTAGGAGCCATCTCAAATCATATGAAATTAATAGCTACTTCCTAGGCCCACATCAAAAGCCAGCCTTTCCTGGGCTGGAACAGTTGAGATTTTGAAACAAAGTGAACCACAGATGAATGCAAAGGAAAAAGAACTAATCTTTGTAAACTTTCTGCAAACTGGCAATATGTAATTCAGCTATATAATGCCAACTGCTAATAGAGAGGTATTATTACTGTTGGAGCAGTATCTGCCTTGACGACTAAGCCTTTTTGGATATTTAGAGGTCTGTGAAAAAGCAGGAGATATCATAGTTCAGGGTAATGGTGAAGATAATCAAAATAGAACAATTAAACCTAAGTCTTACACACTTCCACTCCATCAGGGATGACATCCGTACAACTTTAGACCTCTATGTACCACAGAATGACTGAAACAGGTGGCTTCAGGGGTCATTTAGTCTTTTTTAAATCTACCTAACACTTCTAAATAACAACCATTATCAAATTGATGTGTGTGCATCTACAACACTTAAAAAAAAAGAATTAAAAAGTAAAGTATCATTCAGAAAATAATGAATTCAGGATTTAGGTTTACTAACACCTGTTGAGTTCTTGAAATGAAAGATAATTTTATGTATAATTTTTTAGAATCTTTTGAATTATTAAAAGATTTATATAAAAATTTTTAATGTTGATCATTATGAACAATAGAAAATATAACTATGTACAAATATGCCTACGTCAGGAAACAGAAACTAAAAATGTTAAATTATTAGCAAATAAATGCAACAGAATGTGGAAGTCATAAGATATTATAAGTGATCTATAACAGTATGGGTCTAATCCTCCAAGGACATTTTTCACTATCACCCATTCACTTATTACTGCTTAGTTAGAATTTCAACCTGCTTTCTGGTTGTAACAAAAACTATTCCATTGAAACGTGGAATTTGTCCCCAAATCAGGATGTATATCGAGTGAAAATTTAAGTCACAAATATATCTGCTATTTTTCACCCCAGGTCTCCTCCTGCTGTGACTGGCATACTGTAAGTTTCTAGCACCCTCATGTGGTTTTAATTGGAGTGGTTTCCTAGGCATTTGCAATCCGTTGTCTGAAACTGAAAACTGTGGAACAGACTATAATTCAACATGGAAGTTCTGCTGGCCTCATAAACCAAGAAAGAAAACCTCAAGTCAGCAAAATTCTAAGATGAATGTATAGGCTCAATTCTTAACATATTTGCTATCTACTGTTCATTTTATGTGATCCCTAGAAAGGATGACTTATAGGCAACCATGGCTAGTTTCATTTTTGGCAGATTAGAATCCCCAGTTTTAAAAATCAAGCATTTGTTGTGAGCAACTGTTCAATAGACGAAAAAGAACCTCATTTTGCTCAGAGAGAAAATCAAGTGTTATTTTTGCCCCGTTTGTGTGCATCTTGATTAGGTAGACACAATAATGATACGTTACAGATGTAGCCTTTGAGAACCTATCTTCAACAAAAAGTTGAAGCGATTAGCATTTTTACATTTTCTCAAATCATTTGAGAATATTTTATACAAACATAAGTTTCCTCTCTCTAAACATATACCTAGGTTTGTAGGTGAGACTTCTTTCTAATAATAGTATATTTCCGAACCCTCTTAAAGGGAGAAGCTAAAGAGGATTATACTGTCTTCCTTAGATGGGTAATAAATGTTCCTCTTATCAAAGATCCATGTTTAAAACCTGTCTGTGATTTCATAAGCCTGAGGTGCCCCCAACAAACGGTCTTCTCATGAAAAATTTTTTAAAAAGTATATTTTAAAGCACTGACATTATCAGAATATTCTGAACATGAAATGAAATTTTAAAAATAATTGGCCATGAAGGAGATAAAAATGTAAATTAGTGAGAGGTAAAGAATCTATTAACAGAAACTTGAATGTGGCTTATTTGTATGCTGAACTGGAAGTCCCAATGTTAAAGAGTATCAGTAAAATGCAAGAGGAATACATTTGTCCATCAATATACAGCAATATGTAGGTTGATGTTAAAAGAGAAAAACAGAATTCAGAACTTAGAAATGTTATTGAAGATAGGAATGTTATTCATTTAATTATTGATGGATAAATTTTTTAAATTTTTTAAATGTTTTTTCTTTATTTTTGAGAGACAGAGACAGCGTGAGCAGGGGAGGGTCAGAGAGAGAGAGGGAGACACAGAATCTGAAGCAGGCTCCTGGCTCTGAGCTGTCAGCACAGAGCCCAAAGTGGGGCTTGAACCCACGAACCGTGAGATCATGACCTGAGCCGAAGCTGGATGCTTAACTGACTGAAGCAGCCAGGTGCCTCGACGGATAAATTTTTACTCTAGGTAATTTTTGTTAAGTTAAACAGCACATGGATTCATTGATTTATACCAATTTTTATGACTTCAAAATAGTTAATAAAAATATTATGTTTGATGGCAGTGGTAGGGGTTCAAGGTAGTTAAGAATATTAAGAGATACCTTTCACAAGGTAAACACCTAAAACTGACATTTCTTGTGGCTATGGCTAATGCCTTCCAACCTTGGCACTATTTACGTCACTGAAGCAGAATTCTGGCCAAATGCTTGAGGCTAAGAGAGTATCTGCACAGAAAGGTCTGGAGCAAATCAGAAGACACTGCCTTACCTGTTGAGCCCTTTCAGTGTCTTTTCCATGTTTAAAATGTCACGCATCTTATACAAAAACCACTTGTCAATGGATGTGAGCTTCATAATTTCATCAAGGGACATGTTGTCTTCCAAGGCCTGCCAAAAGAAGAAGACACGCTTTCATTGGCACATATAAGTGTCTTATTTGGTTGAAAACCTCTAGCACCTACTCCTCTCCCTGTTACTCAGAGAGCCCGAGGCTATAGACCCAGAATGGAACCGACGTCGTATTGTTGATGTTCCTCCCGATAAACCTACTGATGTTGCCAACTGTATCCACAAACGGCATACCAAGGAGGTGCCTTGAGTTAATCAGAGCAGTGTGTGCTCAGAAAGGTCCCCCTAACAGGCTCCGTCCCTGCTCTTTATGTGACCATGTTAACAATTCTAGTCTACATTTGGTACATCTCTTTGGGATTAAAGAGAATCTCTTGAAATTGTAGTTAAGCCAACTTGGTAGGAAAATCTAGAATCAATATAATGATCATTTAATTGTATTTTGGATAATTACCCTTTGGCAAATACCATATTTTTAATCACCTTATTCCACATTCACACAAACCGGTCAGAGAGAGAATTTATGGGTCAGATCTGACTTAGTGTTATTTCTTTAGAACATTTCCTCAGAGAGGACTTCACACACACAAAAAATTATTTTGAATCAGTTACTATGACTTTTGTGCTAAGACAGGCATTTTACAGAATCCTAAAATATTCCAAAACAATGTAGGAATAACTTCTGTTCTGATAGGCAGCTCAGCTTTTTCCTCCAGCTTACTTTAGCAATTTCTCAGAAGCAAAATTACAACTACGGGTCATTAAGCTAAGTAGAAAAGGCAACTGAAAGAAGAAGTAAACTCAAACCCAAACCTTGATATTCAAAAGATGTCCACTCTTATTCTTTACTGTTTTTAGATATATATTTATACTCAATAAAAAATAATAACCAGCTAATGCTCCAAAATAACATATTCTAGGAATGGCACACCATATTTTTAAATCCCATTAATAAATATATGAAACTAGTAATTCTACTAAAGTATCTCAACCACAGGGACTTAATTTTCTCTAAACTTTCACTTATTTCTAGCATCAGAGAGACAATGATAAGAAGTATTGAAAGACAGCACAGCTCATAATTCTGTTGACTCGTGTAAGATGATATTTAATGGGCATACTCAAAGGCATGTTCATTTTAAGTCTATATTTCTCTTGTTTTATTCTCCCTGTACATAGCCGTGGTCCCAAGGACCATTCTGTCTTATTTTCCAACTGATTAAAGGCACAGTTGGCTGTTGGCCATCAATACTGTGCGGGGGATAGAATCCCAAGTTAAGCAACACTTTTGACAGACCAGAGGAAGTTTTCACACAATCACACACACTAATCACCCTCAATTGGCGGAGGACCTAGAATCCTAGAGTCCTTTCCCAGGGAGGAAGTCGCATCCACAGTTTCTAACCGAAAGCCAGGTCCTGCCACCTTAGGACTTCATCTTCAAGCGCTGCAGCTTTGCCAGGTCACATGGCTATAATAAAGTTCATAATGACCCCAAACAAGTTTGAGGTTACTCTAATGTTTTCCAAATCAAGAATAATGCCCTGTATTCTCCCCAAATCAAAAGAGGTGATGATCCAGTCATCCTGAAATAAGACTGCAGCAAACACCGGGCCTCTGAGCAACTTGCCCTTTTCTAAGAATCATGAAAGCGAGCGAAGATTTACTGGCTCCCTTCATTCTTTTTCCCCTTCAGCCCTGCACAGCCCTTCCGCTCTTTGTCAAAACCACCAAGTTCTGGTTGCTGTGGAAATGAACAGTAATGATGAGCTCTAACACCCAGAAATCAGCTCCTTCTGCCGGCGCTCTGGCAGACAATAATTTACACCTCAGCCCCTGCACTTCTTGCTCGTACACAGGGTGCTCTGCGAGAGAGAATCTCCACACATTTCCCCAGAATTCTCATCCTTTATAAGTCCATTAGGAAAGAATGAGAGATTTGTTTGAGCTTAACAGCCTCGCTGGGAACTTGGAAATACTTGCCTTTTTCATCTGCCTCAAAATGGCAGAAGTATGATGACCAGGCTTACGGAAAAAAATCCATTTACTGCCCTTTGTCTGGGGAAAAAAACATCGTGTGTGTGTGTGTGTGTGTGTGTGTGTCTGCGTGTGTGTGCGTGTACGATACAGTAGAATGCTATTTTTAAACAAAAGACGTAAATAAGAACGGTAAAGAGGGTGAAAAGGCTCCCTGGAATAACCCGTCGTTACCACCATCACCCCCGCAGAACGCTGTCAATTCTCTATTTCCGTGAAACTCAGCATTAGGATATGTCCATCAAAAGATACCAGCGTCTACCAGAATTTCGATGGAACTTACTACTCTGCATTTAGTAACCATGAAGGTGAGGAGAGTCTAACAGTATATGCAGCGAAGGAAACATTCGCTGTCTTCTCCCCTCTCAGCAGGACTCTTAACACGTGGACGTTAAAGGTGCAGTGAGTTCAAAATCACTCACAGCGTTTTTCCGTTGCCACAAAGGCAAATTACAAAGACGGCTTCTTTAAAGGCAAGATTCATATTTTTCATCAGCTCATTCCACATAAGCGCAGGCACATATAAAATGGTCAGTGGGGCTTTGTAGAGTCAGTGTGGTTTGATACTGTTGGAGGATTAATGCTTAAGCTTCCTTAAATGTCAAAAAGCCATTCAGGGATTTCTAACCGGTCAGATCCCAGCTGCCCAAGTCACCTTTTATAAAATCAGATGAGCTGAAACTTCAAAACCCTACGCATAGTAAACATGAAAGGAGATTAAAATGGCATTTAATTTGCATAAAAGGGAACTCATGGGTAGAAGTGAGAAATGTGGGGCTTTTTTGGTCTAAAAGTAATACCAATAAAATAATTACACAAAAAAAGCCTATAATCATGGAAGATCTTTATAGTTGTTGCTGTTTAAACATAGAAAAAGAAGCAAATAAAGATTATTCTCGTCTGAGGTAGCATATACTAAAGGATACTGTTTTATGCATTTTCCTCTCTAAAATACAATTTTATACATTTTCGAGGGACAAGTAATGACAGTGATAGGAAACAGCAAGTCAAAATGATAATACCTACTTGAGAGTATTGATAAGAGATATACCAAAAGGGAGGAACATTTTATCTCTGTGATCATCCTTTAAAACTGTAATACATGTCCTTAAGTCTAGGCTTAAATCAAATTTTAAAAGGGTGGTAATATTTGATTAATTATAGAATAACCAGAAGAAAGCCACAGAAGTCTCCAGTACAATATTACTGAAAAGAATAAAAATTTCCCCCCAAATCCCTGAATTCACAACCACTCTGTGATTCAGTTTTATTTTCAAGTCCAGGCTGACTATATTCTGAAGAAAACAGTAGCTCTGGGCCCCTTATCCCATATTACCTTGGCAATGGCATAGATGCGGGTGCTGGATGGGTCAGCCAGCTCTCTTCTGAGGTCTATGTTGGATGGCCATTCTTTGTTCATTGGGAGACGGGAAGTGAAACCGTCAATAGATGGGTGGCACATTCGTAAGGCTTTCTGGAAACTCTCCTCAAAGGTGCGGCCAATAGCCATGACCTGTAATGCACATTTAAGAACTTGTATTTAAAGAGCTTATATATTTTGAATTTGAAACAGAACCCAGAAATGGAATATTTTTCAGGAAAGACTTAGGAACAAAAAAACATAAGGAATGACACTACTCGAAATTAGGTGTTATTTTTCTTCCACTCTCCTTTTCTCCATGGTTTTGATGTAGTGAGTCTTTAACAATATAAGGTCAGTCTTTTACAACATAGGAAATTTAGCTTTATTTGCTGAGACTGATGAGGAAATTGCCTGCACCTGCCCTGAACCATATTAAAATAAGGAGTACGTGGCCAGAGCATATAGATCCTTCCTTAATAAAATCTTGCCTTTATGCAAGATGTTCCTTAGAATAGAAAACAAAATGAAGAGGAACCAGACATATATTAACACAAACACAAAACTCTTTCTAAATGGGTTATCAGTCACTATCCAAGACAGGTTGGCTTTCTTTTTAACTAAGCATTAATATTAATAAAATCTTCAGAATCGTAATGAATACTGACAGATTCAGATTTTAAATGTAGGCAGAGACTAAATTCCCCATGACAAACTCAATGTGTTTTTCCACAATCTTTACAATTGATTGTACACTAATCAGTTAGGAAAACCATGTGGTGATCAGTTTGGACACATTACAAGTCAGAACTAAACTTAAATTGCCATCGAGCACACCCAGTTCTTTTCAGTGGATAAATACTGTCTTTGAGCCTTTCCACGGAATAATAGATTGCTATGCGTTTTGGTCTCCAATTTAAAATAATAACAGTGATAATGCTGCCTTCAATATACTTCCGTGATTCCTCAGATAGACCCGAATTCCCATTAATGTCAGTTTGGTAAATCTTCATGTCAACTGTGCGACAAGATACATATTCAAAGATCACTAAAGCCAAACAGATAACCTTTCACGCTGCCCCAAATTTAATTAGAGGTAGGAAGATTCTCAATAGCAGAGATAAATAAAATGTTAGTCCAATTCAGATACACAACTTGTGAGGCGTGGTGCTATTTGGAAGCTTACACAATATGTTCTTAGACTTGCTAGCCTAAGCGTGAGAAGGACTCCCAGAAATAAGATATTTTATGGTACTATCAAATTAGGAAAGCATTTCTGGAATACTGAATACAGTTTTTAGGTATTATATATTTAACAATTGGCCATAAAGTAATTGGTTCTATAAGTAATTCATCATAAATTTTTATTAATTTTAAGTATGCTGTATATAATGGTATATGGAATATGTTCAATAAAAGAAAAATAAACATACTTATATAATAATAAAGGAGTTCATAACTGTGTTTGCTCAAATTCTGTGCTTTTTAATACTTTATATTATTAAGATTCTCCTTCGTTAAGTGACAATTTCATGATTTCTCAGTGGAATAACTGACATGGCCCTAACCCGATTCCCTGACCCTGTTCTAGCACATTCTCAAAGTACCTGTATGTGAATACTGTATTTTAGCTTTTACCACAATTGAATTCATATTATATTTGGCTCTATTTATGTATTCTGAACTTACTAACTGCAGATAATATGTAACAAGTATCTACATCTTATTCACTAGTTTATTCTCCCAGCATCTTGCATGTAGGAAGAACTCAAAAAACGTTTCCTAACTTGAGTTGAACTAAGTGTGTGATGTAAAATATTCACTGACAACAAAAATCCCTTAGATAATAACCCCTAAAACATTACAAAAATTACCTCATATTCTTTGGCCTATAAATTTAATTGTGAGCAATGTGAAAAGGGACACTTCCCACAAAATAAACTAAATAACAGTTGTTTATTTTGACAGAAACACTACCAACAAAACTACATGACATTTCGGTTCTAATTCTCTTGTGCACCTTGAAGCATAATAGAAAAAGTAAGATTTAAAACAGCTATCAAGGACTACTGGTTTTTTACCACTACTAGAAGGACATTTTAATTTAAAAGGTCAAGTTTTCCTTATCTATCATTACTTTAAAATCTTGCATTAACATCTTGGAAACTAAGGAAATTCAAACAGTAATAATTCTGCCTCTCATACATGAATATGACTGATCAGTAAAATCTCTCTTTTTTTCTTTTCTCCTGCATTACTGATGGAAGTTAAGCTGTACTTCCTGTGATTAGTGGCCATCATTTCTGCAATGGCTGGTCTAAGGATAGGCTATAATCTATAATGTAGGACAAATGAAGGCCAATATAGAACAACATGTCATAAATAGTTCTTTGCTCTGTAATCTGCCCAGTTTCCATATTTAGGCCATATAGAGACAGAGACAAGATAAAATAAGATAGATGGTAGATCAATCAATCATAGGGATTGAGATTCATGCATACTGCTTGTAATCAAATATTCTACCCATAAACAATGACAATAATACTGATGGAATATATTTATTGGGGTGGCACATGCACCCCAATATTTCTAGCAGTGCTATCAACAATAACCAAATTGTGGAAAGGGCCCAAATGTCCATTGACTGACAAAAATGGACAAAGAAGATGTGGTATATATACACAATGTAATATTACTTGATGATCAAAAAGAATGAAATCTTGCCATTTGCAACAATGTGAATGGAACTAGAGTGTATTATGCTATGCAAAATAAGTCAAAGATAAATATCATATGATTTTACTCAGATGTGGAACTGAAGAAACAAAACAGATGAACATAGGGGAAGGGAAGGAAAAATAAGACAAAAACAGAGAGGGAGGCAAACCATAAGAGACTCTTAAATAAGCGAACAAACTCAGGGTTGCTGGAGGGGTATTGGGTGGAGAAATGGGCTAAATGGGCAATGGGCATTAAGGAAGGCACTTAATGAGATGAGCACTGGGTGTTATATGTAACTGATGAATCATAAATTCTACTCCTGAAATCATTATTACACTAGATGTTAACTAGGTTGGATTTAGATAAAATTTAAAAAATAATAAACATAATAAAATGTTTTTAAAAAGAATACATTTTGGGGGGAGGCACTATGAATCTACCTTAAAAGACATTACTGAATATTTACATGAATTAATCATAAACCTCATAAGAACCCCACAAATTAGGTATTATCATCTCCAATTTTCTGATGGAAAACCTGAAGACCAGTGTCTTGCATGAGTGTCTCTATCTAAGTAAGTGGCAACACCAAAAAGTAAAACCCAAGCCCATTTAGTTCTAAGGCTCATGCTCTCTCCACTTCTGCCAAGCCAACTGGATACAGGAAGAAATAAACTCGTCGGTGGGGAAGGGAAGGTGGACTGCCAGAGGCAGAGATCTGAATTTTTTCCTTCCTCCTGCACAGAGGAGCACTGCATCTTTGAAGATGGAATAATTGAAAGCTAATTTTAATTTCAAATAATATAAAAAGGACATTATGAAAAATCTAAGGGTCCTAAAAGCTTAGACCATTTCAATATAATGTAAGAGGCTCTTCTCAATTTTAAATTTTAGAGCTAGATGGGACATGAGAGACTGTCTAGTCCAGCCCCTTTCTTTTAGAGATACATAAAGTGAAGTCAAGGAGGATAAAGCCACAATTTGTGTGAATAGATTAAAATTGAATTCTTAGCCTAAGTCCAGTGGTCTTTTGGGTACACCATTGTATATCATGTTATTTTCTAGATTTGTTTATAAATACATTATAACTCAGTTATATGTGTGTGTGAATACATTTTTTCATATATTCAAACACATTGTACATCAACTTACATGGCCTCTTCTTTTAAACAAGAGCATTTAAGATCCATTAAATGGCCATGTAACAAATGCCTTATGTTAACAGAGAGATGTTGAAACACTAGGGAAGAAATGAAATTCCTTTATAGCCACCAATCAAGATCCCAGTATCTAGACAACCCTAAGACTTTCAAACAAAGGATTTGACAAATGACTGAGCACAAGAATAAAATAGAGGAATAAACGAAGGACTCACCTCTCCCACACTTTTCATAGAGCTACCAATTCGGCTAGATGTTCCGTGAAAACGATCTAGATCCCAGCGAGGAATTTTGGTAACCATGTAATCCAGGCTAGGCTCAAAGCAGGCTGACGTCTTCCCTGAGACAACATTCTTGATTTCTGGAAGGGGGATTCCTAGGGCAATCTTTGCAGCGATGAAAGCCAATGGGTAGCTACAAAGGAGGAGATTTTTTTTCTTTCAGCAATAAGTGTTAAAAACAGCCTAAAACATAAAATTGCTCTTTCTTAGAAATTCTGGTATTATTCCACATCAGGGTATAAAACACATTTGGCTCTCTGATCTGTATGAAGCTTTAATAGCCACTTATAAAATAATGTGAGTCATGATAAAGTAGAGAGGCACAGATCACAAAAGAATTCACTCTCTATACCTGACAATCAGGACTACAACTGCCACCTTCTTCACCTCTTTAATCCAAAATCAATGGCTTCCTTGATAAAGTGCTCACTTGTGTATAGCCTCCACTAAGATAAGAATCTGAAAAATACTCTTTTGAAAAGATATACACATGTCTGCCCCTCGGAAGGCAGTGGAGTTAGCTGGTACTATGGGGTATGCAATGGCCAAACAATATAGTAATTGAAAGTTTGGGTCCTTGCTCAGTCTCCAAATTATTTTTGAGCTTGGGGTTCCTTACAAAACTGACACTCTAGAAGGGTGCTTTGGTTGGTCAGTTGGTTATGTGACCCACTCTTGACTTTGGCTTGGGTCATGATCTTAGGGTTCATGAGATTGAGCCCCATGTGGGGCTCCATACTGACAGCACAGAGCCTGTTTGGGATTCTCTCTCTCTCTCTCTCTCTCTCTCTCTCTCTCTCTCTCTCTCTCTCCCTCTCCCTCTCTCTCTCTGCACCTCTGCCATTCACATGCCCTGTTTCTCTCCCTCTCAAAATCAATCAGTCAATCAATCAATCAAAGAAAAAAAACACTAATACTCTAGGGCCTTCACTGGATAGTTTTGGTGATTATATTTGAGAAAATGATTCACAGAACTATAGAATTATATATGAGTCTTTCAATATATCTCCCCCATCTGACAGATGAGAAAACTGATTAGAGAAAATAAATGATACACCCAAAGTCACAGAGTCAGTAGAAGAATTGGAAGGAGAACTCAAGTCTCCTGACTCTTGCTTAAAGCAACACTACTCCATGCATCACTGTTAGCCATATTACAAAAGAAATCTTTACAGGTAATTACTTTGTTCACTTAAATGCCATGTAATTTAAATGCCATGTGCTAAATATATTAACAGAACAAAAGGTATTAGTTAATGTTCCCTCCATTTATGCTTGCCAGCCATTTTTAAATGGGTAGCAAATTCATTTATTTGGTTGCAACATTTATCCAAAAAGAAAAAAACCTACATTTGGTCCTGTGGAGTTTTGCTGAAATAAAATAATTTCTTGAATGCTTGAGTCAAGCAAACTATACCATGTGCCTGCCATTTACTATACACCTGAAGGAAACCAGATGAGGACTAAATTTAACAATTGATTTTCACTTTTTAACAATGCCTGCAAAGTGCAATTAGGAAGCAGATTTTTCGCAGCCTGCTTTGACCACCCAGGTTTTGATTAGTTTATGATTAGCCAGCAAACAAAGCCAGCAAGCAATATCATTTGCTTCAATCTGGCAGCAGCTCATTAATAACCATGTCCTTAGGGTCCTAAATGATTTGCAGCCAGCACACAGAAATGGGGACTATAGCTTGTAAATGCAGCACAGTCTCCCACTAGCTGTCAGTTTTCCAAAACTATCTGTGAAGAATATGCAAACACATGGTCAATCATTCTGATCTTACCCAGTGGCCTTTGAGGCCAGGGCAGAGCTTCGGGACAGTCTGGCATTCACTTCAATGATGCAGTATTCCATTGAGGTAGGATGAAGCGCAAATTGAATGTTGCATTCGCCCACAATGCCCAGGTGGCGAACAACATTGATTGAAGAACGTCGCAACATCTGAAACTCCGCATTGGAGAGGGTCTGGGCAGGAGCTACAACAACTGAATCACCTGTCCATCCAAGCAACACTTGTTATTTGGTAGCACATCTAAATAACTAACTTTAGTGACTTAATCTATTTGTGTAATACAAAACATGGATTAGTCTAAGGGTTGGTGGGGAAAATAATTGTCTCAAGGCAGTGCATTGCTCTGACACATTACTTACAGGAACCCCTCTAACCTTTCCCAGGTTCATCTAGCTATCAAGTCATCTACTTACCAGGTTGACATTAACTTCTTCAACTTCCCTTCTCTTCATCTCAAAATCTCTCTCTCAAGTTCTCCCATCTATAAACATTATCTCCTCTTCACCCAGACTGACTCATTCATTTGTTTTCCACATCTCATCCGTTCCCATTGTCTTACTCCTCTCTAATCATAGCTCTTGTATCTTTGATCTATGAATCTTTAGTCACCAATCCTTCTGCCCACAAATGTTCTCAGACTTCTACTGGCTCAAGAAGCCCCTCCCCCTACATTGCTAATCACAAGAACATCTCTCTTATTTTTTCACATGACCAAACTTCTTTAAGGTTTCCCAATTCTTCATCTCTCTCATTGCCATGTAATTCTTTTCAATATGGCTCCCATAACCAACTTTGCATTAAAACTGACCACTTAAATATCGAAAACCCCACATTAAAATCCTAATTCTTGACCTTTCATAGCATTTGATATAACCAAAACCAAAGCTCTTTTATAAACTATTTCCTTATATTGGCTTACTGGTTTTCTTTCTAACACTCTCTTCTTTTTCTTAAACACTAACCTTTCCTCTTTCTCCTGCACTGTAAATCTAAACAGTTCCCAAGTTCTGTCATTGACACTGTTGTCTTTCTTTCTATGCCTATGTCCTTGAAAACATAGTCTGTACTTCCAGCTTCAATTATTTCCTTCATACCAATGCCTGCCAATGATTTTATATCAGCTTCTTTATTTCTATTTCCCTTTCTTGAATTCCAGCTCCACATTATCAACCCTCTTCTTGAAAATTCCACCATGCCTCATAGCTAGAATTTCTAAATCCTATCATCATTTTTGCCCTCTTGTCTAACTAACTTCTCTTCCTAAAAAACCTATTTCACCTCTTTCTATTATTTGTGGCTATTTTCTCAGTCACTTGATAACTAATACCCTCATCTGATTTCAGTTGTCTTAACCTCATTTCTTACTTCTCAACACCAAGTCTTAGAGATTTTACCATCACTGCATTGTTTATATTTGACCTCTTCCTCAAATGAAATCAGAATAATATCTGTCTTACTTCACAAGGTTTTTATGAAGATCAAAATGAATGTAAGATTATTTTTAATACTGTGAAATACCATTTTGTGTAAAATATTATCACCAGTCTGTTACCTAAAAATAGTAGTTTGATGGAAAGAACTTAATAAAGGTGGCTATGGGTCATCAGAAGCATGAATACGGGCATTACTATAATTCCTGAAGATTCTTTGCTTACCTGTATGAACACCCATGGCATCAACATTTTCCATGTTACAAACAGTGACGCAATTGTCATCAGCATCTCGAACTACTTCATATTCTATTTCTTTCCAACCTGTCACTGACCTCTCCACCAAAATCTGGTTGGTCATAGCAAAGGCCTAGAAATTGATGACACACAGTACCAAAGAGTAAGGAAAGGCTATGGTTTAAACATGGATATTTGGCACAATGCCCTGGCCTGAAGCCTGGTCAGCCTCATGGTCTGAAGCCTAGTCTCACTCCTCCTCAATGCTCCAGAAGGCACAATGTGTCAGAAAATCAGTGAGGTGCTAGGAATAGCATCCTGCAGTGAATATGCTTGATTTACATTATTGAGGCTTGCCATTCAAAGTGCTGATATGACATTAAATCAAACTAATTTAGGAAAAAGAGAAAATAATTGAGCAATCAGGCAGAGGGAAATGGAATTATTTCAGCAGCAAGGCTTCTGTGAAACCAGAAAATGTGATAAGTGCGAATAAATATGGAAAAATAAGTCTAAAGACTCCAGTTTTCACTAAAATAGCTGAGAGTGCTTTGTACTGTGACATACACAATAAAAGTCAGTTGATGTTGATGAGGAGAAGAAAGGAGATAATGATGGTTGTAAACAGTTAGCCAAGATGGCATACGAAACTTGGGAATTAGAAGAATCATATGCAACTATTATTATGGTTAATCACTGCCTAAGTGCTTAAATACCCTGACTCATATATCATGTATGCCTGATTAAACAGATATGAATTAGTATAATTATCATTTCATATTTACTGAGTACGCCTGGTGGGTAGAATACTGAACCGAAAATATGAAAGAGGCAGTCTTTGACCTTAGGACATTTGGTGGCTGAAAATCCAAGCCAGAAATGTCCCTTTGTCTCAGAATGTTTTCAGTTTGTGATGGCAGTGAGAAAGGAAGAGATAGTAACCGAGGAAAGTACTGCAAAATGTTTCAATTTATTAGTAGGCAACATGATGAAATAATAACTCAGTGCTAGTTTTTCTTTAATGTGTCTCAACACTATTTGTTTAACCTCCGTCAACACTGTAAGATCTACCATGTGCAATGGAAAATGAAACACATTTGTCCCCACAGCTGCCTATGATGAGGTTTTCAAAGTGGTTAGGAAACTGTAGCCAGCGTTAACAATTTAATAATGATTAATTTGTCATTAGGATTGCATGCTAAAAGAGGAAATCTGGGAAACAACGGGTATGGATTTGGGAAAGCTTTCTGCATTCTAATAGATCAGGCTGGATGTTTGGACAGCTGACATCAAAGGAGAAGTTGCCTCAACTTCCTTCTTTCCAGTCTCGGATTTTATGAAAAAGACTAACGTTGAGACCTACATGGGCTAATGCAGATTCTGCATTAGAAGGTACTAAATATAATCTCAAGAGAATGATACAAGTAATTATTCTCAAGGGAAAAGCTAGGTTTTCAACAAAAAAACATTCAATGCCATTCAAATTATTTTAGAGGAATTGTAAATCATTAAAATTTATCCCGTTACTAAATTGCTTTCATTATAAATGTTTTTAAGCAATTCAGTATCCAGAATGTTTTTTGTACTGTAAAAAAATATTTTTTAATAGAGAGTAAGTACACATTGTCACTACTGGCAGTATTAATGAGGTAACTAATACTAAAAATATTGGGAAGATCTAGAGTGCTAGAAAAAAAAAAAACTCTTTCTCCAAACCTGTCTTTTCTTTAAATTCAGGATTCAGAAGTCCAGAATGGAAATAAGAAATATTGATATTGATATATTGTCCTTTTCTTGGTTTCTTTTGGCAACTTTAGAAACACTAAATCCAACTTGTTGACAGTTAAGTTTGTCATTATAGTTATCTAAATGTATTTAATTTTATTTATCTGTTCTCAAAATCCTATGTTGAGACCTTAAGGGCTGCATCACTCTGAAAAGTTAGTCATGATAGATATAAGCTGTGCTTGGTATTTACTCAGCACCCCCAAAAATAGCTCTTATAATTCTGCCCGATTCACTTCCGTGACCACCATGTAAGTTACACAGGTCTCTTGACTGCACATTCATTCGTTCGGCAAGCAATTATTGAGACCCCATATCGCCAGGCATCGTTCTATTGAGTGAGAAGAGAGCACACACACACAATCAACAAAAAACTCCTTATTTAATAAAAAGAAGCATACATAAGCAGGGAGGAAAAAGTTGTAGCAAGAACCTTGAGAGTTCAGCAAGAAATTTGGCTACTGCTGTGTTCCACTGTAAATAACTGCACTGCATTTCCGTTACAAAGGTTCTGTCTGTTGGACAATGCTTTTAGAAAACATGACAGTGGTTTTACTAGAGAAGAAGTCATTTCTCATCAACATAACTCTCTCCAACTGAAAGACTTTATCAAATCAGTTTTCTTGATTGGTAAGAATTTGGTCTGCGAAAATACATACCTTTGTGCTGAGGTCCAGTAAGGTCTCCTTGTTAGGACAGATGCCTGAGCCTAACCCGCCCAAGGCATAGGCAGAGCGGATCATCACGGGGTAGCCTATCCTGTCTGCTGCTTTCAGAGCGTCCTCAATCTAACAACAAGAAAAACGGAAGGTTTGAAAAGCTGACCACACTAGCGGAAAAGATAACACCAACAGAGTCTAGAAGTTCAGGTACATCAGTTTCTTTGGGAAGAATGACTACAGAAATGTTGTGTTATTCCTTCATTCCCTTCTGAAAAACAAGTGTTGTTTTACAAATTTTAAGTAAAATTCTAGGATTTTTTTTCATACCCACTGAAAGTATTCTTTTACCTTTTAGTCGTAAATTTTATTTTGCCATATAAAAAACAAAACAATGGCCAAAGCTAAAATAATCCTCATTAATTTGAGAATGGGAGCCATATTGAGTTTTTAAATTCAGTTTAAAAGCCTTCGTCTGTTCATGATACAAGGATTTCTACCGCTGAAACTACCTTGATATTCCTGCAATAGGCCATTAGGAGTACTATATAGAAAGAGTTTTCATTTTTCAAGTTCAGTCAGAGAGTAGTCCCAGAAGCGTAGATTTTTTTAAACTTACAGAATACTGCATATGGTGGCTATATTTTTCTGTCATGGAATATTATTACACTACCAATGGGAGTGTAATTACACCTTTCCCATATGCCTGTTTCGCATCCTGAGGAAGCAAGGACATAATTAAATCTGGCAATGAAAGAATAAATGTATGGCAGGAGCTTTCCCAATGTTCAGCAGAGCTATCCTGGGACCATTCCTGACTGACAGCTCTGCAACATTATATGTACTCGAGAGCATTCTTTCCTGAGACATACACAGCCCATTTTAGTTGCCCCTGCAGTAGTTGCTTTTTTTTCCCCTCAAGATTTGCCTATTTTTGCAATGGGGAAGTAGCATCAAAAACTGTCTCCAAGATCCTCACTTCACTGACTATATGCCTGGAATCAGGAATAAAGTCAGGGATAAATATATAGAGATCTTGGCCTCATAATAGCCTATCAATAGGCACAGGCTAGGATAGAAAATGATTAAGAAAAACACAAAGCAATCTATCCTCTTCAAACATCTAACCTACAGTTTTTCAGTCATGAATCTTATTGATTAGATCCAATGGCTTTTTTCCTAGATAATTTCACTTGTAAATGTTTATTCCATTCTAACAAGAAAATTTCAATCCAATCATTTCCCATTTGCAGGTCATTTGCATCAACGAGATGTGTAACTGATCCCAGGAAGAAGGTAAAAATCACTTTGGCATGTAAGCTGACATAGTTCTTTGTTGAGGTTTTTTTCTCTGTTTTTGTTTTTTGTTTTGGTTTGGTTTGGTTTGTAAACCTGAGCTTTTTTTTTTTTTAATTTTTTTCATGGTTCTTTGTTTTAATTCAGGAGATTTGATATTCAGTGGCACTTCAACCATTGATAACCACTTTACCTCTGGTATTTGCTTCCTTTTTCATAAAATATGAATACCTCTTCCAAATATCATAGCATGGAAGGCTGTAATTAATACACAAAGTCTCTTAGATACTAACACGTCTGGAAGAAATTATATGCAAATATAATAATGTAACTATTATTTTCAGTCATGACAAATAACTCTCCTTCTAAATATAAGACAAATAATTGCCTTGTTTCTACAGAATAAAGATTCCTTACTGATTCCACTGCAAAGCTCGGAGCAATCTTTTCATTAATTTCATTTAGTTTGTCCGAAAACAGCTGCCTGTCTTCTGTGGCCATAATGGATTCAACTGAGGTTCCCAGGACTTTCACACCGTACTCCTTGAGTACTCCTCTCTTGAATAGTTCCACTCCTACAGAAGAACGAAATATAAGCAAGTTTTAAAATCTCAAACTCTTAAATCTTTCTTAACAGATACCTGAATACAACTTTTTTTTAACCTTAAAATGAACTCCAAAAAGCCACTGGAGTCCCCAATAAAATTGTACTTAACGGGAAAAAAATGGAAAGAAAAATTCTGAGGACATTCTAGCAAAACATTTTATTTTTATTATTTATTATTATTATACTTATTACTTATTATACCACCTTCTTCCCAGGATTTCTATTATCCTTATTAATAAAAATCATAGTATATAGAGAACTTCTAGATTTTAGTATCTTCCCTTGCCTTCTATGGTCCATTCCTATAATGAAATTCTCTTATTTAAATAATTCTAGTGATGTAGATCTCCATATGGGTTAAGAATCATCAAAATAGTGTTTCCATTGAGCATGCCATCTAACTTTGGCTAAGATTTTTATATTTGACTTATAAATTACATCACCAACTGCTTACCCCAACTAACCGGTGAGATTCTCATTCATTATCTAGTTCCAAAGATATGAAGAACCATAAAAAGAACAGAGTATTGGACTCAGCAGATGCATGAAGGGATAGTAGAGAGACTAATCTATGTTATCGTGAAAATATATGTGAAAGCCAAATGCTACAGAGCCAACACGTGAGGGCACAAGCATTTAATCAATGTTAATTCTCATTTTTTATTCATGATAGTTCTGTGTTTCACTGGTAACAGAGAAAAGCAAAATCCTGAAATGGAGGAGGGAGACCTCACTTGGCCACCCGAGAGCATTCAAGTAAAAGGTTTCTTTTTGTACCTCAGCTGTTCTGCGAAATAAACCAGGAATATTTATCACATGACATTTTCAGGTGGCTGTTTGCTAACAGCTTCCTCACACATTAAAGAAAGAAAAGATTTTATGAACACACAGAGTATAATTGTTTTGTTGGATTCAAACAAAAACTATTACACAGAAATGCATGGGCTGAAACTGCAATTAAATTAAAAAGAACTCACCACAGTTCAGAGCTGTCTGGCCACCCATGCCTAGAATTAACCCATCCGGACGCTCCGCCTTGATGACCTCTGTGACAAACTGAGGGGTGATGGGGAGAAAGTAGACAGTATCTGCTTGCTTTAAGCCCACCTCGTTGGTCTGCACCGATGCAATGTTTGGGTTCATCAAGACAGTTTTGACATTTTCTTCCTGGAAAAAACAAAAGGGCCCAGAATCTGAACATATAGTCTGAAGAGAGAATGACCATATTCAAATGGAGGGTTTGTATTGGGTAACGAAACTCATAGGTCATTCGCGGGCTATAGATAGCAGTAACAGAACTAGGAAGAAAAAGGAAGACAAACGTTTGGTGAAAGGAAGGAAAAAATTGCTTGAAAATAAACGATACAAAAAGAACTTGCTTCCTCATGATGTTTACCCTGAATTCTTTGCCACTAGAGTCATCAAGCAAAACTTAAGATAATGTCTATAGAATTTGATTAAAGGTCTACAAATGCTTCTGAACTTTATAGCCCAACTGACCTTAAAAGACTAAATAAAATATTTTAAAAACTTAAAAATTAGTAAGCTATAAAATAGAACCAGAGGCAACATCAAAGAAGCCTTCCTTAACAATATTTGCCAGAGACAAACATGGAGTGTACATTTAAAATGCAGGATGATATGCTTCCTTGCTGGAAGCATTGAGCACCTTCTGCTGGATTCCATGTTTTTAGATTTTCAGGCCTTAGTGTGTCAACAAAGAGCGTTCTATGCTGTATATATATTATATTAATAGAAAATGACAAGGTGGCAAAAAATAAAAATTTCTCTGTGTGGGTGTGCGTGTGTAAAAGTATTCACAGCCCTATCTTATTTCTCACATCTACAAATACCTCAAAAATAATTCTTCATGTAAGCTTTGAAGTATGATAGCTTTATAAACTAGGATGAGCATGAGACTTAGCAAAATAATTATTGTAAAATATGGCCATATGGCTATTATTATTTTGCCTATGACCATGCCAATTTTGAATGTTTCTAAACATCAACAAAATATTCAGATGAGAGTATAAAAATCATCCTTGAAAGCCCTACATGCCCTTCAGGGAGGACCTGCATAAAGTATTAAATATATTTCATATTACTTTAAATTCAAATGGTGTTTTAAATTTTATAATATACTTTTCTATTAATTTATTTGATATTTATACCAAGACTACAAGATAAATTTCTGTCTCACAGATGAAAACAATTGACATTCAATAAGGCTAAATGACTTGTCAAAGATCTTATAGTTGATAAATGGCAAAATTAGGGCCCTAACCCACATTTTATGATTCAAATTCTATGCCCTTCCCTCAGTATGAGTCATCTCTCAAGAGTTCAAGCAAGTATTTTTTAAAAAGTAATATTAAAAATTTTTAACATATACATACAGATAAGCAAATGCATTTAAAATATGGTTGGAATTTGGATAATTAAGTCTGAACTGAGAACATGGCATCAATAGAACTTACAGAAGTTCTAACTACTAAAGAAAAGCAACGACAGACTTAAGTATTTTTCTTAATGTGGTATAAAATGAATATAGCTATTTTTTATAAATCAAATTATATAGGTAAGGTTCAATAAATGACTATGATGAGTGTTCATACATTTGAAAACTTCGAAATTATATCAAACTATTTTATTAATAGTTTAATAGTTAATTAAACTAATAATTAAAATTAATAGTTTAAAATAAAATTTTCTAACTTTTTTCTAATATAGTTTTCTGGCTATAATATGTGCACCATCTAATCACTTTTAAATATTTAGCTAAGAAATTCATTTCTACTAACTTCCTAATTAATCACAATACTTTAATAATTCCTATTCTTCAGTTAAAATATATAACTTCACCTAATGAATGTAAAGCATGTAAAAAAAATACAAGCTATGAAAATAATAGTCCTTTATAAAACTACCAAACAGAGAGGCACCTGGATGGCTCAGCCGGTTGAGCCGCCAACTTCAGGTCAGGTCATGATCTCACAATTTGTGGGTTCAAGCCCCATGTCAGACTCTGTGCTGACAGCTCAGAGCCTGGAGTCTGCTTCTGATTCTGTGTCTCCCTCTCTCTCTGACTGTCCCCTGCTCATGCTCTGTGTGTGTCTCTCTCAAGAATAATTAAATATTTTTTTAAAAATTAAAAAAACTACCAAGTAGAATTTAAAAGCATGCTAATTAAATGTGTTTATAAACCCCGAGTGCACTTACATTGTCTTCTAACCAATTTAAACCACTGGACATCCTCTAATTCTATAAAGAGAAATTGAATCATACTGTAATGAAATAAAGTATTCTTTGAAAATGTGCACCAAAACACACGTGTGTGTATACACCTATGCATGTATGGAGAAGAGTATTAAAAATAAAAATAAATGGGAAGAGACTTAGGTAATTGGGGGCTGCATTCTGTTTTCCTCAATAGAGATCTGTCAGGTGAAAATCTTTGTGCACAGAACACTGAATAAAGCAAACAGAAAAATTCTGGCCAATTATTTTTCTGTGTTTGTTGTCCTAGTTTCCTGCCACCTTCAGTGCATTGCTTTCTCCTAGCCAGGTCTCTGGTGGACGGATTTATACTGCAAAGCCAGAGGCAAAGTCACAGAAGAGCTCACATGGCCACTGGATGGCCTGATTAGCACCAAAATGGGGACTATCCAAGAAAATGAGGACACCAAAGAGATGACAAGTAAGCCTTTTAATAGAAATATGTTATATGCACAGTGAAATTTTTCTAAAGCTTGTTTTGCTATGACACAGGGTTGGGGAGATTTTGAAAGACTTGGAAGAAACAGGAGGGTGTTCTTGTCAACATGAGTATCGAATTCTCTCTTTTACATGAAAATCTGCCAAATCATTCTGGCCAGTCACCCAGCCCAGGTCACAGGTGGGGAAATTGGGTCCCCTCGTGACAGATAACAACTTCTACAGCTTGGACAAAAGGCGTTGTCACCTTTGCTCTCTCAACTGTATCTTGCCATTTCAACCATAGATACCGGAAGTATCCTGTAGAACATTCAAAATATCTTAGAACCTAAGTCCCCTCTTTCACACAAAAGACAAGTATATTTTAAAGGCTCACTGCCTCAAGAGAAATGAGCAACATCTGTAAATACGGCTTTTTATGTTTTCAGTATAAATAGGTGGCAACATAGATAATTTTGGAGATCATGCTAAAGTTCTTGATTTGCAGGTGTGAAAAAAGTTTGAGAAAGGTAAAATTTTTGCCTTATATAAAGTTTCTTTAATATAAAATGTGTAAGGAAAAGTTAAGGATATCAATTATAGTGTCTTTGAAAGGAAGTAGTATCATAAATCTAAATTATAAAATACTAATTAGACTCATTAAAGGAGTATATTAAGTCTTACAAAGATTTCTCACCTTCATGGCTTTTACAGCTTGTGATCCTGAGTAGTCAAATTCACCTGCCTGACCAATGGATAGACCTCCTGATCCTAGGATAAGAACTTTAGAAACCTGTAAGCAATAAGAAAATGACATTGCTTTGATTAGGAAGATGGGGGAAGTAGGCATTTTCAAGAGTGGAGAACTCAAACTATATTGTCTAAGTTCATATGGTGATTTAAAGTACAATATTTTGAAAAATATGTAATATGTGAGGAAAAAGACTAACAATTTAAACATCTCTAAATTTTGAAGCAATTTCCAAAGTTCATGAAGTTTTTTTCATTTAAGTAAAAAATTTTGAGGTCTACATTTAATTCAAAGACATATGAATATTTAAAGATAATTACATAAATATATATTAAATACACACATATCTGAAAAGAATCTCCCTAAAATTTAAATATATTACATTCAATATTCCTTGGTTTCCTTTTAGACAAAGAAGCCTCTGGGCCTTCCCTAACGGACCAATGAAAACACAGAAGGCAGCAGACATTTGTACACCTGCATATTCACAGCTTTGCCCTTACACAGTTCAGTGCCAGAACTGGTTACAGAGAAGACAAGATAAAGCTCATGTCTTGGCAACATATTGAAATTCTACAAACTGTATATATGATTCCAAAGAAATAATGATACTGCTTATTTTTGAGCCACAGATGCTAACCCTTCAGAGAAGAAAGATACCCCTGCTCACTGTAGAAGACAAGGACTTGGGAAAATTGGTTTGCCTCAACAGATTTTTATTGGATGCCTACTATATGCAAAGACAAAAGAATTGTATCTTTTTCCTCACCATTAACAAAAAGAAACTCATCTGAAGAACATGAGTTGATATTCTGAAAAAAACACTATACAGTAAGCACATGGCTTCTTTGGCTACTGAGAACCCACCATTTTATTCCACACTGAGTGGGTAAATTACCTCCAATCTTTCCATCTCAGGAAAAGAGACTGCCATGGAAATCCTTAAAACAGATCATCTGACTCAAATTGTCATTTTATGTAAACATATAATTCAATTATTTTTATTTATAAAAAGAGTCAATATGTATATATGTACTTGAGAATATATATACATTCTCTAAGTTTTATATAATAATTGATGTGGGTTTATGTGTGGTTTAACTGTGAAGGAAATGGATGGAAACCTTAACATATAAACATATACATTTAAATAAAAAAGGATTCACATCTTGTGCTTTAGTAACCCTTATCAATTTGCTTTTTAGAGGTAAAATAATACTTCTTCTAGTTGAAACAAAAAATGTTGTTTATAATGATTCTGTAATCTGAACTATATCTCAAGCATACATAAGACTATAGTTTATTAAGTTAAAAAAAGTCAAATTTGAAACTAAAAGCCTATTCTTTATTATTTTATTACAAATTTTCTAGAAGAAGTAAACTGTAAAAGATTTTATATCAAAACAGAAAAATTCCAACAAACACCACCAAGAAAAGACAAAATAATTAGATGCTAAAATAATGAGTAACTACCATATTACTAATCATCTTTTATAGACATTAAGATGGTTAACATCAATAATTTAAAACAATTGTCATACAATAGAGAAAATAAAAAATACATAAACCAAAAGGAAGCCTACATATACTGACCTCAACTCGAGAGGCAACTAGTGCTGGCTTGGGCAGAACTGATGTAATGGTGGTACCTTTCCCTTTTTTCATCAGTGAGAAAAAGGAATCAAATAGGTACTAGGAAAAAAATAGAATCAACAAGTTAGAAGCTGAAAACTCATCAGGTTGCTAGATAAACACAGTATGGCCAGTTAAACTTGAACTTCAGATAAGTAACAAATACTTTTTTTAGGATAAGTATTCATATGCACTATTTGGTTTTCGTTTTTCTGCCCAAATTGGCAAAATTAAATATTTGCTCTTCTAAGAATTAGATCAAATAAACATTTCTAATTGTTCACATCAAATCCTATCAAAAGAAATTTTGCAGCAGACAATGAACTTTTCAGATAATGCCTTCTAAGAATGTCAAGTTTTATCCCCTTAATTAGGGGTTATTTTCTTCTAAATAAAACTCTAGTTATACAAAAAAAAAATTAAAGCTATATTACATATACATCCTAAAGTAAAAAATAACTGGATTTTGAAAATTTCCGTCTTCTCTAAAAATATCTCTGAAGTTTATTCTTAAACTTTACTAATGAATTTACTTCTGTTGTCTCACCAGACATGACAAATTTCAACAGCTATTCATTTTGTAGCCTTTTGGCAGGACAAAGAAAAAGGATTAAGTGCTACTAGATATTGCATGTCTTAATTTCAATGTTCCTAATCTGAAGTACTAATATGGGCAAATATTTAAATTTTAAATTAAAAAAGAAACAGTAATCACCATGCATTAGGCAATAGTGTATGTCACCAAATTTTCTTTTGCTTTTCATCATGGGTAGGTAATGGTATACTGATTTGGTCTACTAAGAACCATTATTTCCTAATAATATTAAAAAATAAAGCATAAATATCTGAAATGGCAATTCACAGTTGAGAAAGTCGACTTCCAGAGGGAGAATTCTGATTCTCTTCATTTTACCTCCGTGTCTTTTCTGAGATCTGCTGACAAGGAGGAACTGTCAGCATTACTACTGGAGGCCTGAGGGTGTAGGAGAGGAAGTCACACCAGACTTTCCAGACTTTTCTGAGTGTCACCATGAGCCTTTGTTTTGGAAAGATGACTTTGAACACTGAACCAAAAACTCACACACAAAAATAAAAACATTTAAATTAAGAACAAAATTCCTCTGAGCATTCCTTGTGGTTCTTTTTTAAGCCATCTGACTCCTATATATGTGCATGCACACCTTCTCCCCTCTCGCATACCCCTTCCCTCTCCTGCTGCTGTTTATTCTCCGTTCCTGGCTATACAACCAGTTGCCATAGGGATTTTGGTGAAGTCACAGATGGGGGATTAAAATTTCATTTCAGTTATGAGAACAAGAGAGCAAGAGGGAATTCATTTGCATAGTACAACCATTGTAAATTTCAGAACTAAATATATTAGAATGATAACGATTTAAATAAAAATAGCATCGCATCAGGTTTCTTAAAGGCTTTCCCACTTTACATTTTAAAAAAGATAGAAATTTCCTCTGATATTCACAGGGAAATTTTAATACAATGTGTGTGTTATCAAAGCATTCTTCTTGAAAATGTTCTTACCCAAGGTCATCTGGGATGATTATTTTTGTTTCTCAAGTTTCCACATAAATACATTTCTGATTTTTAAAAAGATTAAGTGTACAATAGGCCTCATTTTCTGACATACCTCTTAAGCGACTGAGCCACCCAGATGTCCCTATCATTTTCTGACATACCTCAGTGTCTGTTGGGCCTGGGCTGACCTCCGGGTGGAACTGCACACCAAAGAAGGGTTTGCTCTCATGCATAATCCCCTAAAGGAATAAGAAAGAGGAAGAAATTCCTTCTGTAACAATGAGTGTCAACCAGGGCTGTGTACTATTTAGCAGACAATAAAGTGCAAATAAAAAAACTAAGTTAAATGCTTAAAGACATTCTAACAGCTAACAGCCATAATAAAAACAGGCCGAGAAAGACTCAACCAAATGTGGTCCCCTCGATAAAAACAACAAATTTGGTCTATTGCCTTTGGGTCCCCCTCCTCAGGGTCTCAGAGTAAGCTCACATCTTATCTCCAACTCCTAAATTATTTCTCCAAGGGTCTTCTCAAAGGCTACTTCAGAGCTACATGAATCCCAGAGGCCCACATACGCTAGACCCAAACAGATCTCCACCAATTGCTCATTAGCAATGACTGTGTAAGACAATCACGGATTAATTGCTCAAAGAGTAGATCTTAATGAACCAACTGATGAGAGAATGAACAGAAAGGACTTTTTAAAAAGCAAAGGGCCAGGGGAAATAACCTTTAAGAGGAATTCTTATACATGCACCCACCAAAAAAGCCCACATAAACAAGGTGTCTGTATCACAGAGTATTAAAAGCCCCGCACAACTCATTGCCAACTGAACAGGTTTACTGAGAGCCCTTACCTCATTGGATTGATCGTTGACATTCACAAAAAGGGGTTTCCAGCCAGCAGGAAGGGTGTTTTCCAGGGCATAGCCATGATTCTGTGCAGTAATGAAAGCCTGTCTATTTGTGATATTCAAAACAGGCTGATTCTGCCCTCTGAAGAGAAAAAATAGGGAAAAGGAAAAGTGAAGAGAAGAATATAAACACATTTGTCATAAAATGGTGAACGAGGAAAGCCTACTAAAATGTGAAAGTTCCAATTGCTTAGTGAAAATTACTCTGTGAGAAAAGTCACAGATTGTTAATTCCAATAATTTTAGCAACAAAAATCAATTCAGGAAGCTTTGCTGTGGGTTAAATAGCAGGTCTATTAAACTTCTACAGTTTTAGAAAAGGGAGAACAGCACTCATAACAAAAAGTTAAGAATTGCTCACTAGCTTAACAGAGAGCAAATATAAGTGATTTATTTTAAGGGAGCAAAGTAATTTTAAAGCCAGAGGAGAGTTTGGGGGAAATAATAGAGATGATTCTGTCCTGAATAATTTTGAATCACACTTCATGCACAGGATGAGCTGAGGAGGGTAATTCCATGTTAAATAAATTGGCATCATGGGTGGTAAGAAGTGAACCCAAGAGGATCTGAAGACTTCCCGGTACTTAAGTCACACTAGAGTCCTACAATGTTAGAAATCAGAACAGTTTCCCTTAGAATATCATTGATTGAGCATTACAACCTCAACTTATGCCAAGGGAAGAAAAATAACTGAAAATTATAGCAACGTTATTGTTAGAGAAGGCTGCCTTTCAAAAATGCAGTAAAAGTGGTATCAGGTAGTCAGACAACTGTGAACCATGTAATAGTATAGTTATCTGTTTTTCCTAAAGAAAATGGCATGTAAATTCTCCAAATTTTTTGCACTTAGTTATTAACAGTATTTCAGATCTAGTTTGACCTGTTAACAGAAGCATAACTATCTTACCTGTTGGCCATGGACATCTTGTAGGTTTTAGCACCAGCAGCCAATCCTGTTATTAAATTTCCTGTACTGATTCCAAACAATGGCTCCTTACGATCACTCTCCAAAACCTAATAGAGGGAGAATTTTATTAAGAGAAGTATAGTCCTCCCAAAACCAGCCAAAAAAAAAATGCTGCCTCTGAAGGAATAAAAATGAAGCATCTTTTTTTTTCTTAATTAACAAGAAAATAGTAATTGAATAGAAAATTAGATGATAGGGGTGCCCAGGTGGCTCAGTCAGTTGGGCATCCAACTCTGGATTTGGCTCTGATCATGATCTCACAGTAGTGGACGGAGCTTTACATGGGGATCTGGGCTGACAGTGGAGACCTGCTTGGGATTCTCTCTCTCCCTCTCTCTCTCTCTCTGCCCTGCCCCTGCTCATGTGTGCATACTCTCTCTCTCAAAATAAATAAATAAACTTAACAAAAAGTTAGACTATAAGTAAGAACATGACTGACAAATTTGTAGCATTAGAATTCAATAAAATATACATAATACTCAAACCAAAAAAAATTTAATATTTCTTTAGAAACTTGAAGATGTTATAGCTCCAAAAGCTTGTCATTTTACGACTGCACAGAGAGACACGTTTGGAGATTGGACTCCTGCTCGCCTGACTCAAGGACACAATCCCAATGACTTTGCCTAAAGAAAGATTCTTTTTCCGCTGGTATTCTCTCCTCATTGGGTTCTCCCATATAGTATCTGCTGACAATGCTTCAGAGTCATAAACAGAAGTAGTAAAGAATATTGGAATACCTAAAATATATTATAGCCTCTACGGCAGTTACATAGCGGAGCCCCTCCCCCTCACACACAGATACACACCACCTCCAGGGTCTCTGTACCTTTTTGACGTTCTGAATTAGAGGTTGTGCAAGAGCTGGGTTCCCGGGTCCTCCAGCAATTAAAAGCCCATCATACTCCATCTTGGTGAAATCATGATTCCAGGGAACTAAATGCACTTCAGCTCCTCGCTAGAAAATAAATGCAAAAATAATCAATTTAATAATAGTTTTCTTTGTCAAAGTGCCATTTTGCCTAAACCTTCTCTTGATTAACCACTCCCTAAAGGGGAGGGGAAAGTAGTACATGATTCAAATTAATAATTGCTGAGGGAAACTTTTTTAGTGGCTCACTGTATTTTGTATAATATAGATGGAGCCAATGGTCAATAGAAAGTAAAGAAAAACCACCTTTAAAGTTTTGATCCTGAAAAAATAATGTACTTTCCCATACTTCAGGGGATTTCAGAGCCTAAGAATTCCTGACTGGGCACCAAAGAATATAGCCTATTTTCATAAGCTATGGTAGAGAGTTACCCCAAAAAATGATAAATCCATTTTTTGCACAATTATGCTGGTCTCTCTCCCATCTTTTTCAATTATGCTTTTTTTATCTAACCAAATTTTTATCAGCCTTCTTTCCTACATTTTCTCACATTATCTGTAATATATGTATTCTTATAAAATAATTAGAACTTTTGTATATAGAAGTGGATAGGGAGACATGTTTGATGGTTTCGCTAGAAACATTTCCTGAGACAAAAATTTGAGGGAAAAGAAGTGTATTTGGAAGGGTTCTAAGAAATACCAATAAAAAGTGACCCTGTGAGGCACTCCAATGAAGTATGCATTATCAAGTTCTATGAACAACTAGAGCTTCTGCCCATTGGGAAACTCTGAGAGACAGTGTAGACAATCCACTCTCAAGATAGCTCAGTTATGGGGGAAAGGAGTTGAAATACTTACACACTGACCTTCTCTAGTCATTGGGTAGAGGGTTCTCCAGGGATCATTAACTCTACAGCATTTCCTGCCTGCCAGCAGGCTCTAACCAACTAAAGAGAGCCCTCAAGCAATGATATGCAGACATTTGAAATTGGAGTATAGGCAAAATGCCCTATAATGGCAAAATGAGAAGGAGATATAGATAGGCCATCAACAACATCTGCGACTGAAGAGTCTATGCAAATTTTTGTTAATAAAATGGACCAGAATTTGAAATCATGATTTGGATATTGTTGATACTGTCTAACAAAGAGAAGATGAATTGAAGAATTCCTCTGTACTCACACTATTTTGGTATTATGGAAATGTCTATGTGTGTGCATGTGTGTGTGTGTGTGTGTGTGTGTGTGTGTGTGAGAGAGAGAGAGAGAGAGAGAGAGGGAGAGAGAGAGAGAGAGAGAGAGAGAGAAACAGAGACATAGGTAGGGAGAGAGATGGAGAAGTGGGAGAAGGAGAAATCCCAACAAAACAATATTTAAGGAAACATTATAATGGCTACATTCTCCTGAAGGATTTTTAAGGTTGTCTAAGAGTTTATATAAAACAATGTGAAAGTTTGTGCTGTATCAGGGCATGATCCCTGGAAACATTTGTCATATAATAAATGTACTTCAATGGAGGAGTTCTCCAACTGACTCTAAATTTTTGGTCATCTCTAAACCCAAAGAAAGTAAACATGGCCTGTCTCAGAATATCAATCAATAAGTGATAAGAAGTCATCATTCTTCTCGGTTTGTGGCCTTTAAAGATTTTTTTAAAACATACTCCACATCTCTAATTTTAACAGGAATCCACGTTATTTTGTAGATCAAAGACAGAAAGAAGAGAGTGGACCCCCTGACATTATGAGAGAACACGTTAGCTTTCTCTGAAACAGAAAAAGGAAATCAGTTTAACACGAAAGATCAATATTACAAATCCTCCGCCTGGAGATGAAACAAATTACTTACCTTTACTAGAAGGCGAATTACATTGTGTTTAATCCCACAGTCTACAGCTACCACTTTTGTGGGGTTTCCTCTGCCATATACCTTGACATCCTGCCATTTTAAAGAGCAGAGAGTAAGAGGGAAGGTCCGGCTATGAGCAACTCACCAGTATCATAAAAACATCTGAGGATGCTTTGCACTTAGATTGGTAACAGAGTGATTGCTAACTACTAGGGACTGAACGGCAGTTAACAATCAATTTATAAGAAAGGCACAGCAAGTGTCACAAATGGTACATTTTTCATGAAGCAAATGGTACTTTGTGTTTTACATAAAATATAGATTACAGTAATAACAATGGTCCCTGAGAAATTCCCATACTTAACAATAATCCCTCCCATGTTTTGCCTCATTAACAACCAGGGGCAATGGAATTTTCAAGTATTACTGCCTGATTCAGCACTAAGCAGATGTGGTAATAGATACATCATTCTTTAAATACCACTTGATCCTCCACTTGCAATAAAGTCTGGATGGGGTAGAGCTGTTGTGCATTAAGGCTATGCAGTGGGACTAATGGATAAAATCAGGATAACAGTCAGATGATTGCTAAGCTGGTGTAGACCACTGATCTCTTTAGGTTCCTATGCATTTAGTCACATTGAAATGGTAGGCTTCATAAAAGGATCCCCAAGTATATCATAATCATTACCTACATCTTAAGCACTGCTTGGAGTCAGATCCATTTTCACAGGCATTTACCCAAGAATCAGTTCCCCAAAGTCATAAAAGGAGAAATAGTAGAAACAGAGAGAAAGCCTAGAGGGTTGGGTGCCCACACTCATTTCAGCTTTGAGAGTGAGATAGTATATCCTGAATTTAGGAGGATTTCAATGTTTCCAAAAGGTTTTAGATAAAAGTTGCAACCTGGATATTTGAAGGAGCATTTTACTTTAACTGAAATGTCTACTCTCTACTCTCCACAACTCTACAGAATGGGAAATGACAGTCCTTAGACTGTACTTGAAAATATATATACATAAAGTTTGTCATATTTCTTTCTCCTGCTAACTATCCTAAAGAAAAAATATTCCATTCTTTCCATGAGCTGTGGAAATTATTGCTGAGCTTATCCATAAGTGCTACAGATAATCTCTCTCATCAGATAATTTGAAAAGGTATAGATTTATTTTTAACCTTAGGTTTCTGCTACAAAATAAAGCAATATTACCATCTAGTTGTTGCTACATCAAATTGCAATTACGAGACAATGCATTATCAACCAGATCTAAATAAAACTCATAGAATAAATATAGTCTGATACAAATATGCATTTTATCACAGTTAGAATGAAATTATTTAATTGCACCAAACATTAAGAAACAGGGCCAGTTTTCACCATTGCAAACTCTCTCTTGATTTGAGGTAGATAAAAATACAGATGGGCTCCTTTTTGCTAGTCTCTACACAAATACACTATATGCTCTTCATGCAGAATGACAGCAGTTTTAAGCAAGAACTCACAGACACATGAATATATGAATTTGTATTTGACTCTTGAAGAGAGGAATATGTTATGCAGTGTTTTTAACCTCATTACCACGGAATTTTTTAAGGTGAATTTCTCTAGATCAACGTTCCTCCCATGTGGAAAATTCTACACCAGATCCCCAGGGTAGCCCTCAATTCTAAAAGGAAAAATAGCACTTTTTCATGCTGTGTCTCAAACCAAATCACTGCACAGGGAAATGTCTAGAAACAAACAGGAAAAATACTTCCATGCCATTTGAATGGACAAATTTTAGAATTAAAAACAAGAGATTATTGCATATGGCATGATCGAATTCCAAATACATACAATAAATACAATTACATATCTGATTTAATGTAAATTCACTGTCTTTAACAACTCATCTTTCTTATTATGCTTCAGCATCCTGTGGATGCATTCTGAGCCCAACATCAACTTCAAGGCTCAGTACAGATTCTCTGGGTCCCATAATCCTCATCTCCCATTTCCATGTGAATAGAAATAGGAGCTGGAATACCAGATAATATCAACAGGTGTCTTCTCTGAGGCTGACATACTATTAATCATGCTATTTTCAGTCCTTTAATAACATTTTCTTAAGAAAAGTCCCCAGTGGAGGTGGGGGGAGCACCTGGGTGGCTCAGTCAGGTAAGCTGAGACTTCAGCTCAGGTCATGATCTCATGGTTCATAAATTTGATCTGTCAAAGGGTTCAGTGCTGACAGCTCAGAGCTTGGAGCCTGCTATGGATTCTGTGTCTTTCTCTCTGCCCCCGTCTATCATGCTCACTCTCTCTCTCTTTCTCTCTCTCTCTCAAAAATAAATAAGCATTAAAAAATTAAGAAAGGAAAGAAAAGAAAAGGCCCTGGTGGGCCAACGTTCTCACAGCTGGAATTCTTCATAAAATGTTCTCCATAGGCATTCTGAGTGATGCTAGATTTTACTTTGCTAGATGCAGCAAGTAAAAGTTACTAACTTTAACGAAATGGTTTATATATTTTAGTTGCTATGAGATCCTTTTTTCCCTCAACTTGGGTGCTTCAGGAAGATGACCTCCACCTCCGTGAAGATTTTGAGATTACAAGAAATAAAACTACAACGTGTGAAGGGAAATCTCTCACCTTGGTTGAAACCTCAGCAATCAAATTCTGCTTATTCGGATCCACAAAATCCACAGACTGACCTTCAAATTCAATCTTCCCAAGCATGGTACCCTGTGAAATCAAAAAATTAGACAGTTAAAATGGAGCAACAGTCCAGGTGCTGACAGGATCCGTTCACAGGGACTTACACAGCAGCTCCACGATCTAAATGTCTTTATAACCATTCATAACCACCAGCAGAAGATCCTCATCTTCTCAACCTGGAAAGATGAAGTAATTTGCCTGGTGCATTTTGAAAAACACCCTGGGAGGTACAATTCATTTTTTTTAGGGCTGAGACTGTTAGCTGGAGTAATCAAACTCAAAAGGCATCAGAACGCAGGCCTCCAAGATCCAGGCTGGTGCCAATTAGACTATTTAGGCTACCTATTCACTTAGTACATGTGACCCAAAGATAGTTCGTGGGAGACATGGACAAAACATTCTATTGAGAAGAATATAAAAAATCTAAAAACTGCAGAAAATTGAAATGAATGAGAATTAATTACATCATGATAGTAAAATTCATTCACAAAAAGATGTGAAATGCAGGCACCTGGCTGGTTCAGTCAGGAAAGCATGTGACTCTTGATCTCGGGGTCATGAGTTCAAGCCCCACATTGGACATAGAAATAACTTAAAAAAATAAACAAATAATAAAGATATGAAATGCCATATAAGTCATCAATTTTGAGAAGAATAATTGAAAATATTCACTGCTTTAAATATGTTAATGTCCAAGTGTCCTTAAAGACCTAAACTTTAAGGAATGTTGAGGCCTCTCTAAAGTTTTCACAAATTAGCCTTACTAGCTGAAAAATATTTTTTTATTATTAGCAATGTCTTGAGATTTATTTACTAGTAAGTCTAGTTTCATCTATTTAGAAAAATGGCATATTTCATTTAGAAATCAAGACTCTATTGGGTGTGGGAGGGAGTCAAAATAATTCATTGATTTGCCTTTCTCCAAGGAAATTACTGCATTGAAGGAAAGAGAAAGAAGCTTTTGTTTCCTTTTGAAATGTATTCCTTAAGGGAAGAAGGAGTCACCTGGGAATGAGTAAGGATAGAAAGTACCAGCACACCATTCAAACATGATTGTTATTTTAATGTGATTATTAGACTAGAGTGTGACCTCACATTCTGGAAAAAAAGAACTATAAACTACCTTTCACTTCCGCACCGGATTATTACATTTCATGATGGTCTCTACTTACTTTTATCATCCAAACCACAGATTTCCTTAACTATATTTATGGATCCCTAATTTTAAAATGTGGTTTTCAGTTCTCATTTCCTCTTTTTTTTAGAGCATGGTGAATGAAATACAATCTTGCTTTTCAACGTAAGATTAACAGAACCGAAAGTCATAATGTACACTTTTAATATGAACCAACATCACTCATAATCAAACATAAGAGGCAATACTACTATTTTACCTGTGCTATTCAGCCTAACTTTTAAATGTTTATTTATTTATTTTTGAGCGAGAGAGAGAGAGACAGAGAGAGTCCGTGGAGGAGGGCCAGAAAAAAGGAGACAGAGAATCCCACGGGTCTCCCACTCAGGAACCAAGAGATCACGACCTGAGCCGAAATCAAGAGTCCAGACATTTAACTGAGCCATCGAGGTGCCTTTATTCAGCTGAATTTTGAAAACCTAACCACCTGTGATAAAAAAGAGGGTTCATCTTAAGCGAACATACCACATGAAGAGGACAATATAGTCTTGTAAAGCATTTTCCCAAATCTTTAGACTTGACTACCTTTTATTCACCTGCTGATTCTGCAGCGCAAATGGAATTTTCTAACTTTATTCTCTTCCCATTCAGTTAGCCTAACCCTTGTTTACTGCTTCCACAATATCAGTGGGCTAAGAAAATACAAGAATCAATTTGGGATGTATAATCTCATTAACATCTATTCTCAGGAAAATTATGGAGGAGGAAGCAAAAGCAGAGGTGGAGGGACAGGACTTTGCAAACTCTCCCTGTCTCGCTTCTAGTCATGCGTGGGTGGCGTGCCTCTTTTTCAAAGATCTGTTTTCAGTAAGCTGTTCTTTCTTTCAGTCTACAGAAAGCCTCTGTCAATATACTTTCTAACAGGGAGTCTGCAACAGATTTGCTCGAAGAATCCATTTCACTTTGAAATTGTATCACTTATTATTTTTCTTTTTTTATGTAATATACGCCAATGAAAAAACTTCAGTGGCATTTGGGGAATTTAGTTAACATTAGTGAGGTACAGTTTCTTTGTGGTCTGAGATGTGAAGGTTTGGGTATGAAAAAAAAAATAGTGCGCTCCTCTTACAACAAGAAAAAGCAAGCAGATGGTGATGAGATATTGTCAGAGGAGGGTCAGATGTTTCAGCTATGAGATGTGCCAGCGAAAGATAAACTTACCTTTTATCACCTTGGCTGTTGGTGCAGTCTTAAGAAAGACTATATAACTGAGGTACCGTATGCAGGGCTCATCGGGCATGCTCCTGAACTATCACTCACTAACTTTGCAGATAACCACTCCAAGAAAACTGAACACATACCAGCACCAATGTTGCACACTTCCTGGTTTCCATTTTTCAGCATGTCGGCATTCAACTGAGGCAAAACTATTAAGCACCTGGATACCTCCTCCACTGGTCTCACTAACCCTGTCACATGAACTGACTTATAAAGGCCTTGACTCGCTGGCACAGTGAACACAAAGTGGGCACTCAATAACCTGCTTCCAGGTGAATTAATCTCAAATCCATTCAGCAGCAAACATCCCCATCAGGTATCAGGTCTTGAAAATTACATTAGAAATAGTAAAACAAGGTGACAGAGGCGCAAATGACAGAAACTGGCCAGATTTGTTCCTGCATATACTGTTGGATTCCTTGAGCACTGAGAAAAAATATAATATTTAAATTAGAGATAGAGTATAGTATATATACTATATACTATTTTTAATTTATATATATATTTAATTTATTTATTTATATATATATATATATACACACATATATATATAAAGAAACATAGAGTTGGCTAAAGATGATGATCATACCTTATCCCGAATTATTTTAGTCAGCATTCTTGTATCCACTCCATAAATCGCAGGGACCTATAAGAAAGAAAATTTGTAGTGACAGTGAAATTGGAGGAAATTAGATCCAGCATATTGTTTTCAAGTTACAAACAGCATCATCTATCTTCTTGAGCAGTAAATAATTTCCCTTCTCCTTCTTTTCTCTGACCCAGGGTGACTGTGTTGTCAGAACACGGTAAATTGCTGTTCCAGTTGGGAATGGGACTCTGAATACCCAGGCCCTTTCTCAGAATAAAAAATGAGAAATTCTGAACATCAGTCTCCTGTTATAGTTTTGTTTTTTTAACACAGGATGTTAAAAAGGTGATGTTATATATTTGTATATATTACATGTATTTAGATAAATAATGGGATTTGTGAATTTCATAAGCAATGATATGTAAATATATGCAAATCCATGGTTTGAGCCAAATGTTCCTACTACCTACTAGACACTCAACACATTTTTCTGAAGGTGCTTGTTAAGCCATCAGGCTGTAATAAGATTTGCCCATCCTGTTAGGAAATCAAGCAGTACCACCATTTGTTTTCTTTCCTTTGAGTAGAAAGAATTCACACAGATGTGGTCAATTCAAAGGGCAATGAGTTAGGAATCAGAAAAATAGGCTCTAATTTCTTTTCTTCCACCATTTATTTCAGTGATGTTTGAGCAAGATGTTTTTCTTCAGGGTCCACATAGAAGGAGGTGAACTGGTTACTATCTGGGGCCCTCTTCTACTCTATTCAAAGTCCATTTTATTTATTTTTTTAATGTGTATGTATTTAGTTTGAGGGAGGGACAGAGAGAGAGAGAGGGAAAGAGAGAATCCTAAGCAGGCTCCAGCTGTCTGCACAGAGACCCACAAGGGGCTCGATCTCACCAATTGTAAGATGGTGGCCTGAGCCAAAATCAAGGGTCGGAAGCTTAACTGACTGAGCCAGCCAGGCTATCCCAAGCATATTTTAAAAACAAATGAACAAGTCATCAATTAAGTCCATGCCCAAACTGTTAGTTCTGACACAGAGCAGATGTCATATCAGTTGCCTAATGGCGTAAAGGAAACACTAAAACCAGGGTCTCCTAAACAACTGAAATTAGCTGCCCAGGTTAATGGAAGTACGTTCTGATAATGGTTGAGAATGAAATAGTAGTAATTCAGGGGAGGATATAAATGCCTTCTTCTCCCATTCAAAATTTAGAAAGAATGAGACCCAGGAAGCCAAAATCAGGATTTCTTGATTTGTCACAAAGGAGCAACATTTAGCCCCAATAAGCAGATGCTCATTGGCGTGGCAGAACTTGCTTAGAATAATATTCTGCCAGAAACAGGTCCTACGGCAATCCAACAAAAAGCAGCTACGGCACTGCAAATGCAGCTCAAAATAGCGTGTTCCCTAACTTCAAGTATGTCTGACATTCAAACCAGGAGAATCCCCTTACTTGATTAGAAAATAATACTTCAGCTAAGGAAGTGTAAGATAACGTCTATAACCCTTTTCACCTACTACTTCAAATAAGATTATGTCTAATTATGCATCATAGAATCATAATGTTTAAGCTAAAAGAAACTTAATAGCAGTCTGTTTATGCTCCTAAGAGTTAAAGATTTAGAAAATGTGATACAATTATATGACCTGCACAAAATCACACAGCTAGTTAACGGTAAAGCTGGTACTAGAAGCTTTATACATAGTGTGGTCCTCAGTAAAAGGGGATAAAAAAAATTAAGTGGCTCAAGAAAATAGAAAATTCTAGAATTTCCTCTAGCCCCTTTCCCCAAAGAGAAATGCTACCAAGCATGTGCCACCTAGTAGATTAAACTAAAACTATGTGGCCCTCAGTATTTAGAAGAGAATTAGTCCGAGAGAGAGACAGAGACAGAGACAGAGAGAGAATTAGTCCAGACAGTTCAACCTGCATCTCTCTCACCTTTTCTTCTTGTAGCCACTGCCCAAGACTCTTGGTGGCCAGCCAGTGGTGATAGTCATCACTGTAATTCAGCACCAGCAAACCTGCAACCTAGAAACACAGAGTTATTTTCAAGATGTGACCACGAAATACGTGACTTGCCTTTAAGAGTCAGTTAGCATTGTTTAAAAAGGTTTATCATATCCATTAATACAAGGCTTAAAACTCTTGGGACTTGAAGAGAAAAGAAGATGACCAACAATTTTCTCCTCCATGTTGAGGAATAGTTCTTAGCCTATTTGCTAACTCCTGTCCCCCTTCCCAGCACGCTGGTACCTTTTCTCTATGGCATTTATCAATAATCTAGTTAATAATCACTTGATTAACATACATGAAGAATAAATACTTTTTAATTACATGAAAGGAGACTGAGAAATATGGGGAAAATGGTGAGAAGTAGAATTAATCTGAATGATCAGTCAAAGTCATTCAAAAATAGTGGCAAAAAAACAAAGAAATGAAAAGACAAAGTGGTTAATTTGGAGTACACATTTTTAATTGTTTATATGGTCCACAGTCCTAATATTATCCAAATTTATCTCGAATGGGAAATCTTAATGTGTTTACTTCTTTTAGAATGACATACAAGCTATCTTTTATTCATCCTTTAAATAGGATGAGACTAAAAGACAAACAGTTGATACAGAGTTGATTACGAAGGATCTTTTAAAGGGTAATTCATCACCATTTCTTGTAGCAGAGTTGTCATTTAGACTTATAATGACATCTTTCCAAATTAACCCAGGTTTCATCCACAGCATTAAGAACAAATGCAAAGTGTCATGAAAACTGAAATTCAAAATAATGTCATGTTAAAAATTATTCTCATACACAAAGGAATAAGGTTAAGAACATGAATTTTATGGTTTGTACCACAGTGTTAGGGAGAAACTTTGCCCGCCCTAGATTCTTAAAAATAAATCAACTATAACCCCTCCAATTGAGACTTCTTTTTTATAATGTTGATTTATTTTTGAGCGAGACAGAGTGAGAGCGAGCAGGGGAGGGACAAAGAGAGAGAGAAACGCAAAATCTGAAGAAGGCTCCAGGCTCCAGGTGCCAGGCTCCAAGCTGTCAGCACAGAGCCCAACGCGGGGCTTAAACTCCCAAACCGTGAGATCATGACCTGAGCTCAAGTCAGATGCTCAACCGACTGAGCCACTCAGGCGCCCCAAGACGTATTTTTTAAAGGAGACTCCATGTCTAACGTGAGGCTCAAACTCAGGACACTGAGATTAGGAGTTGCATGCTCTAGTGACTGAGTCAAACTGAGACTTTTTAAATAGTCGTCACTTGCACTACCTTGATTCCATCAGACTCCAAATATTTGCTAAGTCCCAGTTCATCCAGTGCAGTAGTATCAGGGGCTCCTCCATTTCCAATAATGGGATTGGCCATGGTGAGAATCTGTCCCTTGTAGGCAGGGTCAGTAATGGCTTCCGGGTACCTGAGTAAAGATGCCAAAAAATTACCAACAAAAAAATATAGGTAACTACAAAACTACAATATACATGTATGCTCTTAGTTATTGAACCCTTGAAAATGACAGAACATGAGATTAAAATCCCATAAACTTGCCTCTAGATTTTAGCAAATCTAAAGAAATTTTATGATAGAATATGAAATTGTACCCCATGATACGACTGATATCAAAAGACAATTGACTCTTTTTTTACATTTTTATTTGAGTATAGTTGACACACAATGCAGCATTAGTTTTAGGCCTACAACATAGTAATTCAGCATCTCTATAAATTATGCTGTGGCATGGCATCTGTCATGATACAAGATAATTACAGTATCACTGATCATATTCCCTATGTGGTGCCCTTTATTCCTGTGACTTACTCATTCCATAACTGGAAGCCTGTACATTCCATGTTCCTTTACCCATTTTTGCCCTTCCTCCACCCCTCTTCCTGCTGGCAACCATAGTCTGTTCTCTGTATTTATGGGTCTCATTCTGCTTTTAAAACAAATGGACTCTTAAGTACTAAGCCATGTTCCCATATAGTTTTCATTCCTTCAAGTTCATAGAATTTTTAATTCCTTAAAATATCCTTCATAGGGTCTTAATTGTTTTTTAATATTTTTAAGTGTATTTATTTGAGAGAGGGAGTGCTGCACACACAGGGGAGGGGCAGAGAGAGAGAGAGAAAGAAACCCAAGCAAGTTCCACACTGTCATTCCAGAGCCCCATGTAGGGCTTGAACTCATGAATGGTAAGATCATGACCCAAGCCAAAACTAAGAGTCAGATGCTTAACCAACTGAGTCACCCAGGGCCCCATGGGGTCTTCATTTTTTAAATATTGTTCTATTTAATGTTTGTAGATATCTCTAAGTTTTCACTTGCCTACCAGACATGAGTCCAAACTGATATTTACTGTTAGGGCTGCCGATCTCACCAAAATTTTAACTTTCAAAAATGTTTAAGTTTTTTAAAAAATATCTTTTAGGAAACTGAAGAGAATCCTGATTATATCAATGGTGGCTTCATGGGTGTATATGTTTATTAAAATTCATTGAACACTTAAAATGAATGAATTAATATCTGTGACAGAATTAATAACATAAATACAGTAGATTTTTATTTTAAAGTCTGGAGAAGGGGAAAAATAAGGATACATATATTCTATGAAAGAATTACTCAATAAAGTTGATTTTTAAAATAGCTTTAGAAAAAAGATATATAACTTGGAGTTATTACCAACTTAGAAAAGTAATCCCATAAAATCAACCTGAAACACTTCTGACTTCTAAATTGAAAGATTCAAAAAACTATTTTATAGTACTGATAGAGAATTAGGAAGGAATGCACTAGGTATTTATGTTAATGTTAAAAACACATATATTCTCATTTTTATGATATATATATGTATGTATATATATATATGCATGCATATACATTACTCTTATTCTTAATAGTAAGGAACATTACTCCAGTAAATACCAGGAGTTATCTATAACTATTTCATGCACTGGAATCCATTGCAAATGTGGTCCTTCTCACATTTTCACTTTCTGCAGAATGAGTTAAACCAAATCTTTCCTGCGGATTACTAGCGAAAATGAATTTAGGTGCTAAGGGGGACAGAATCAACAACCTTGAAACCAATACAGTTCAACACAGGAAGTAGTCAACATAAATTCTTCAACTCCATCCAGACAAACTCCTCCCAGAACTATCCTTGTCAACAGAACACTTGGTCTTTCAGCTCAGCAAGCCCCAAGGTGACTAGGGTGGTATAGTATTTATCCACACCGCCATCAGCTAATTTCTCAGATGCCTTTCACCTGTCAAGAACTGCTAATTTTTTAACCAAGGCCTACAAACAATATAAATGCATTTCTTGAAGATGAAAAACAAAATAAGACCTTTAATTATCAACCACCTTTCTGAGTGAGCCACACAATGAATGAAAACAACAGTTCTCAACAGAAAACAGGGTCCGTAGACTAATCTACTAATGAATGCCTTTTTGTACATCAGAAACATCTTTAATTAATTTAATTTTACATCCCTTTCTTCTTTCTTTCCATGAAAGAACTGGCCATTCCCTTTAAACATATGCTTATAATACTCTCTCCAGTAAGTGAATAAATACAGCTTGTCCTAGAGAACTGTGGCGTTAGAAGCAAATTAATCCATCAGGTCCTGTTTGACTTTTGTGATGTGACAAGATTTATTACCCATAATCTATCACAGAGAAGAAAACTCCAGTGCCCTCCATCATTCGGATCTATATTAAACAGTTGTCTGTTGGCAGGTATATTAACACAGCTAGTAATTAGTGCTGTCGAAAAGCTTAAATAATTGCCTGGTGAAGCAAAACTTTGCAAACAGCTTTCATACACTGTAATTTAATGCTCTCACCAGTGGAACTATTTAAAAACCCATCTAATATTCTTTATTTCAAACAGGGAGCCAGGAATTTAGAGAAGAATGTATGTTAATAATATAATGAAAGTTTGGCCAGTCAATAATTTCAATATCTGTTGACTCAATGCCTCTATGTCTTTATAAGGTTAACTGAATTTCCCCAAAGAATTAATAAATATTCTATTCTATTTTATAGACGTTTAGTCCAATGAGTCTCTAATGGAAAACTCTTGAAACCATCCAGTCATATTTTTTAAAGAACTCATTTTTAATCACAACTATAAATTACTATCTGATCCAGGTTCCTCATTTTTGTATGTGGAAACTACAATTCGGAAAGGTTAAGTTATCTTCTTGTTATTGCACAAACAGTTGTCATTGAAGTTTAGACCAGAACTTCAGCCTCCTGGTCCCCAGGTGAACAAATATTTGTTTGCTAGATAACAACAGCTACATGATTTCTGTAGAAGTTCTTACCCTTGTTGCTGCACATCTATTAGCAGACCTTAAATACTAAGTTAGGTTTCAACTGATAATTTTGAAAATATCATATCTATGAACCTGCTCTCCTTTTGATTACTTTAAGAAAATAAATGTACCTGTTACTTCACCTTTCTTATAGAATACCTAAGAACTTTCTCAGCTACTTATAGTAGTTCAAATTAGATATGCAAAGCTGACTCTTAACTTCACTGAAAAATTGGCTCTAGAGTGAAATACCCATCTTTTTCCTTGCACCATACATTCCCTTGCAGAGGCCACTTAATACTCTCACATAACCTGTCTCCTGGACCCTGGTTTTCTAGAATTACTTTTATTCCTTATTTTCAGGGTAATACCAGTGTCCATGTCCTCTTTCACTTCCCACAGCAGGGAGGAGTTTGTGTCTATGCCTTCTTTCCGGGATGCCTAGAGTAGACTGCATACAGGTGCAGTGCAATGTCAGGACAATATGTAGTCTTATTATAATGTGATGACTTCAGCCTCCCACCATGAGTAAGATCATCCCATTATTCCTCTACATAAAGGAAGAATAAAGCCTTGGCACATGAGCATTACTCACCCTCCTAGGCCAGTATTAAAAACCACTTCCCCAGCAACAGAGGATGGATGGCCGAAGGAGTAACCTTTCATCTTTGTTCCGTCTTCCAGGACAATGTGTGCTGTCTGTGCCTAAAGAAACAGATTCATGAATCTTAGCAAAATGCAAAATACAAGGCACAACTAGTTTAAAAATATCCCAAGATACAATACACGAACATATTAAATAAATGTACAGTATTTTTTATGAAACCATACTGCCTTTATTTGGAGTTGTACTCCTGTTCCTCGTCACTTTCCTTCAAACGTGTGGCTCTTGTCACCGGAAGGTGTTTTATTTTGATTTGCTTGAAAGAGGAAGTGAAGCACGTTGATACATTGTATATTCCAAGTCTACTTATAGAGTTATTGACAATCCAGAAATATTTCAGTTGAGCTGAAATCCTATGTGTCTATCTTCCACCTCCCCGCCCTGCCTTAGTATTCCATAGATTTGCTCAAGTATAGCATTGAGGGAAGTTCCTGAGTTTGCAAAAACATTGCATATTGTACCATACAGCTCATCATAATTATGAGGTTTAGTGCTAGAAGTAATCTTTTTTAAATATAGCTTATTGTCAATTTGGTTTCCATATAATACCCAGTGCTCTTCCCCACAAGTGCCCTCCTCCATTACTACCACCTCTTTCCCCCTCCCCCTCCCCTTCAACCCTCAGTTTGTTTTCAGTATTCAAGAGTCTCCCATAATTTGCCTCCTTCTCTCTCGCTAACTCTTTTTTCCCCCTTCCCCTCCCCATGGTCCTCTGTTAGGTTTCTCTTGTTAGATCTATGAGTACAAACATATGGTATCTTTCCTTCTCCACCTGATTTATTTCACTTAGCATGACACCCTCGATGTCCATCCACTTTGCTATGAATGACCATATTTCCTTCTTTCTCATTGCCATGTAGTATTCCGTTGTATATATAAACTATATCTTCTTGATCCATTGATCAGTTGATAGACATTTAGGCTCTTTCCATGATTTGGCAATTGTTGAAGGTGCTTCTCTGAACATTGGGGTACATGTGTCCCTATGCATCAGCACTTCTGTATCCCTTGGGTAAATCCCCAGCAGTGCTAGAAAGAATCTTTAAGATTATCTATCAAATTGTGTTCCAGAGAACTTTTGTATTTGATGGTATTCTCCCAAGGGCTGCCCCTCCTCACTAGCTTTATGGTCATAAAGTAGCTGAAACCTTATCACTCTGTTAATACTGACACACAAGGAAGCACTGTGAAACATCTAAAAATAGATCTATTATATTTTTAATAGAGTTAATTATATCCACATCTGGTTCTCTTTCTAGAATCCAAGGCATTCTGAATTTGATAACTTCACCATGCTGATCTTTGAACTAGCTTCTGTAAAATTATTGGCTAAGAAAAGGGACAATAAGAGAAACTTATCTAAAAAGCAGACATTGGCCACTCTTCAAAAATACTCTCAATTCTATTGTTAAAACAAGTTAGGCCAAATCTCAATTTCCATAAAAGTCAGGGAAGAGAAATGTGTTGAACTGTACTTTGGAATGCAAAATATAGACTCTGTAGGAAGCTACAGGACAAATTAAGTGAAACATGGTTTTAAAAAATAACTATGAGGAAAAATGTCTCTGCAAGAATTGAGGAAATTTGATTAATTTGTAATGTAATTTTTTAAGACTGAAGATAGCATTATGCTTATATTTAAGAGTCCTTTTTTTAAAAGATATACACTGAAATGCTTCAGGATAAAATAATTGCCTTCAAAATATTCAGGGGTTAGGGCAAATAGGTAGGGATATAAAACAAATTCAGCCATGGGTTAAAATTGTTGAAGTAAGGGAGATCAGTTTGCAGGTCTTTCTGTAAAGATTAAGTGTGGTCGTTAAAGAGAAACATGAATTCTCTACTTTATTTCTCTTACATTTTTAGGACAAGACTCGTAGTGTCTAATCCATTAGAACTCTGCCATCCAAATCCTCCCCCAAACACATACCAACCTGGTAAGTGAAACTCAGTGATTTCCAGACCTCTGTTACTACAATCCTCTAATTTTGCAACATGAACTTTGTTTTTCAAGTGCTAATTATTTTTCTCTAATGTCTTCTCTATAGAAATACAATGCCTCTTTTAGGTACAAAGTATACAAATCTCTTGCCATAGAATTTATTGCTCTTTGTATAAAGTATAGTGACTAAATATTGTTTATGTGTGTATCTGCATACACACAAAATATTTATACGCAAAATATTTTAGTGTTTCCTATGAAAATTTTTATGTTTGGGGCCCCTGGGTGGCTCAGTCAGTTAAGCAAATGACTCTTGATTTCAGCCCAGATCATGATCTCACAGTTCATGGGATCAGGTCCCACATCAGGCTCTTTGCTGACAGTATGGAGCCTGTTTGGGACTCTCTCTCTCCTCTCTCTCCTCTCTCTCTCTCTCTCTCTCTCTCTCTCTCTCTCTCTCTCTCTCAAAATAAATAAATAAGCTTAAAAATATTTTTTAAAAAAAAAGAATTCTTTCCTTAAAAAACAGATTCTTGGGGCACCTGGGTGGCTCCGTTAGTTATGATCTCATGGTTCATGAGTTCCAGCCCTACATAGGGCTCTGTGCTGACAGCTCAGAGACTGGAGCCTGCTTTAAATTCTCTCTCTCTCTCTCTCTCTCTCTCTCTCTCTCTCTCTCTGCCCCTCTCTTTCTTGCTCCCTCTATCTTTCTCTCTCAAAATAAGTAAACATTAAAAAAAATTTTTAAACAGATTCTTTCTTTCCTCTACCCCTCCCCTGCTCACACTCTCTTTTTCTCTCTCAAGAAAATAAAATAAAATAGATACATTTAAGGTATTTCTTCAATCAGAAAGTTCTTTTTTTTAATTGGAGGTACAATGCATGTATTTAAATTTATATTTGTGAGAAAGGTTGGACAAAATGCTATCTGCACATCTTATATGGGTTTCTGCGTATGCGTGTATGTGTGTGCATCCGTAGGCAGGGTTAGCCAAAAGAATTTTGTCCTTTACTTGGCTTACAAATTATCTTTGAGATGAAATTTTGTTTTATGTATAGTCTTGGAACCAGAGTTTGAGATCTCAAGCTTGACACTTTATCTTTGGATAGTTATGGTTTATCTTCTCAGCAACTAAACTAAAAAAGTTTTTGGAATTACTGAGCACAAAGGAAACCACAATGAGTAATTAATGTAATATGAGTGATGGTAAGACTTGTACACAAGTTCTGAATTCTGCTTCTGTATACAGGAAATCAACTTTGCATGTCACTTCTTCTAATAGCATGATTTTCTTAGTTTGCATTTTATTTCAATTTGTCAACTATCATTTATTTACAATTCAAGACAGGTTGAGGATTTTAGGAAATACGAGTGATCATGTTCAGTGTATTGCTAAAATTATTACAAGCTAATCAAACGTCTATGGTGATGGTTCTCAGTAGGAGCATTTTTAATGGGAAAATTCACTACGTATCTCTGACATGTTTCACTAGGTGAAACTCTTTGGTCCAAGTAATGAAAATTCACTGTCAAAAAAACATGTTCTACTAAAAATATTATTTTCTGTTCTTGAGGAAGTCATGTGTAACCTACATGCTTTCACAAAATGGAAGAAGGGAAGCAAACATTTTCCAAACAATATATAGCTTTGATGGAACCTAAAATAACTGTACTTAGTTGGCAAAATGAGTGCCAACTACCAATTTCAACTGTTTTCTATACACCAGTTTATCTATCCTACTCTAAGTCACACCTGCCTAAAATATCATGTTTTTTTTTTCTTTTCTCTTTTCATCTAACAGTTTTAAATGGTCTGATCTCTGGGTTAGACATCATCTAATTATTTTAAAGAAAGGTAAAAATTAACATAAGCAAATCAAACTCCTGTTAGCCTGTTCCTACAAATCTATTTGGTATTTTTCTTTCTCTCTCCATGGGACTGGTTTTCTACTTTGGTTTCAGTCTTTTAAAGATATATTTGAGGAGACATTTACTGTTGCCTGAAATAGTCCCTGAGATTGTGTTCAATATGTCTTTTGATCCTTTAATTATATTTTTTGTTCTTTTTGGCAGCTTTTATAGATCTTCCAATCCTCTTTGTCATTACACATTATATTGTTACAAGTCTTCTGTTTATTGCCTTTCGTAGCCTTTATGTTCCACTTAACTACATGGGCCTCTGATGAGTTTAAAATGATGAGTGCCAATTGACTTATCTATGAATTGATAGAGGAACTCTGAACAAAGAGCCGTTATTTGGAATCCCCTCTTCTAGCTAATAGTTCCCCAAATGCCATTTCATTCCAATGAGTCCAAAAGAAATCACCTTGTTACCATTGTGAGATATTTTAGTAGCCTCCGTCCTAGTAGAAATAGGTCTGTAGCTTAGAAATTAGATTGTAACATTAAGTGATCATTTAAGCGCCTACTGCCAGAGCACTTTAATGCTTTGAATGCTGAAAGTACAAAGGAAACCTTATTGAAGAGAAAACTGTACACTCATAGAATGTCAGTAATAGTAACCAAAGTATATATAAATATGAATTCTACTAAGCAAATGACCTCTATCATGACATGGTCTCTATGTGTTTCATAAAAATGTATATGCCAATAAGACTATTTAGACATTTAGCTCAAAAAGTCATCGAGTTCCTACCTTGTGCCAAGTCCTATGCTAGTCTCTGGAAATACATAGACAAATGTCCCAAGCCATCCCATCTAACAAAAGGGCTAGATATGTGCATGAATGCACTTCTTTCTACAAAGAAGAATCCTCAAAAAGAATAGCTTTGAAGCACCTGCAGATACAAAGATACATAAAATATTCTTTCTTTCAGAAGATGACGCTTTAATAAAAAAATTCACTTTCTTTTCCTTCTATGCTTTAAGTAATAAAAATTAAAATTTTACAGAGGTGCCTGAGTGGTTCAAACTGTTAAGCATCCTACTCTTTTTTTTTTTTAATGTTTATTTTTGAGAAAGAGAGAGAGAGCATGAGTTGGGGAGGCACAAAGAGGGAGACACAGAATCCGTAGCAGATTCCAGGCTCTGAGCCATCAGGACAGAACCCAATACAGGGCTCCAACTAACGAACAGTGAGCTCATGACCTGAGCCAAAGTCAGACACTCAACCGACTGAGCCACCCAGGCACCCCAAGCATCCAACTATTGATTTTGGCTCAGGTCATGATCTCACAGTTCATGAGATCATGTCCTGCTTTGGGTTCTGCACTGATGTCGTGGAGCCTGCTTGAGATTCTCTCTTCTCTCTCTCCCTCTTTCTACCCCTCCCCAGCTCTCTCTCTCTCTCACTTTCTCTCTCTCTCAAAATAAAAATAAGCATTAAAAAAATAAAATTTTATGAAAGAAATTCATATCAAAGTTTGAATTTAAAGTCCAAAATTTAAGGACTCCTTCAGGTGTGCTCAAATATAATCCATGTGCTTGGAGAGACCTACCTTGACCATTCTATTTAAAATTACAATATACCCCCAGTGCTCTATCTGTTTAGTCTGCTCTTCCTTGATAGCAGTGATTACCTCCTAACATATTATCCAGCATCTTATTTATTATCCAGTCATCCTATTAGAAAGCAAACTTCATGTGGGCAGAGTATTAGGTCAGTTTCAGTCACTCATGTGCCACTAGAGCCAACATCAGCACCTGGCACAGAATAGACAATTGTTTAAATTTTGTTGCATGAATTAAGACTCACTGAGTATAAATCTGAAAAATAAACATAAGGAAATATTGGAAATCAATACTCTTATCATTATCCTTCAGTTTTTAGTTTGCTAAAAGTATGATTTAAAAATAAGCAAGTACTTGTTTTGAGCTGCCTTTTCAATATGCTTAATTAAGAATTCTTTTCTAGGGGTGCCTGGGTGGCTCAGTCGGGTAAGTGTCAGACTTCGGCTCAGGTCATGATCTCACAGTTTGTGGGTTCGAGCCCCGCATCAGGCTCTGTGCTGATAGCTAGCTCAGAGCCTGGAGCCTGTCTTTGGATCCTGTGACTCCTTCTCTCTCTGACCCTCCCCTGCTCACTATTTCTCTCTCTCTCTCTAAAAAATAAATAAAAACATTTAAAAAAATTTTTTAAAGAATTCTTTTCTATAACATCTTTAATTTAGTTTCATAATGTGGAGATATTCTACATGCTAACTAACTAGAATTTAAATAAAAACTTGAAACAAAAAAGAAATAATGTGGAGATATGATGTTGGGAAAAAATGTGAGTGGCATCGAAGGAGAAGAGGAAAAGGAAGGGAAAGATCAGTGGCTGGTTATGCCAGGATATGCATATTGAGGATGCTGTATATAAGTATACAAATTCATGTTGTGCTGAGTTAAGATAAATATCATGATAATTCAAAACAAAAGATCATTTATATCAATTTAGTAGGCATTTCACATGAAAGAGGCTGAGAGTGCTTGAATTACTTAACAAACTGTTTCATTCCCTATTTCACTTTGTTAATAAAGACAAAGAATGAAAAAGTTCTCCTCACCCAGTATATTCTAAAATAAAGGGTATGGTAAGAAAATCCTGTTTTATTCTGTTTAATTTTAGTGAATCTGAAAGGAAAATTATTTTACACATTTCATATTATTCTCAGATATTAAAAATATGAATTTGCTAAAACAAATTCAAGTGAAAGGTCTAAGATGAATTCACAGGGATCAAAAGTTATTTCGGATGCTGAAAGCTATTTACTTTTTGATCACCAAAATTAGTCGAATAAACATGTATTATTATCCACATTGCTCAATTATAAATTGGACCATAACTTGCTGTTGCTTGTCTCTTTGTTAATCATTACAGAGCAATACAAGCAAGCAATAAATTCTAAAGTGAGTTGAATCTGACCCCTGCTTAGGGTCCTTCCAAGACACAGATACTTATATAAGCATCATTCGCAGATGGTTACTTTGGATTCTTCCGTTGTTGTTGTTGACCTGGGAGGAACAAGTTTCAATTGTTTTCACATAACCTTACAGTTCTTCATTTTCCTTTTCCCTGTCTGGGTCTTTAGCTAATATTCCAATAACTTTTCTTAGTAAAACCTTCATGAAAATTAAATTCCATGTGTGACGGGATCCACTTAGTGGCGTAATTTTAATTGAGTACTCATTTTCATTATACTGTAATTCTGCATCACTAATTAAATGCATATGAAATTATAAGAGTATTCTTCAAATCTGAAGATCCTAGCCAGTAAAAAAAAAAAAAAAACAACTTTTAATTTACTATCTTATTTTAGATTTAAGTACCTCAAAGTCAAATGACTAGTTAAATGTTGTTGTTGTTGTTATTACCTTTTACTTATGTTGACTAACCAAATTCAAAATGCATTTCTGAAATATAGCAAAGAAGTTTTGGGTCTTCAGCTTAGCAGTTAAGAGATATTTAAACTGCTTTTGTTAATCAAATGTAAATCAATCCTTTTTCTCCATTCAATGTCATTTATTACTCCAAACATGCAAAGACCACTAAAGTTAACAGGGAGAGAAAACTTAACACAAGGGACAGCAGAATAAGAAGCATCTATCTGGAACTCTCATTTCAATAAAGTCAATTACATTGGGTTTGGCAAATGCTTAGATCACAGATTTTGAAAGATAAAATAATTATCCATTATAAATATATAAATACATTTGAACATTTCAGGATAAGAGTATAATTTTTCATTCAACCAGGAGAGGAATTATTTTAACTATAGAGGGGACAGACTTCTGAAAAAAAGCAGTGAGAATAGCAGAGGCTTTAGGGGAAAAAAATGCATAGACTATGGTCAATCACTACCTCTACCCTGGCCCCATCCATTCCACTCTATGAACAGCCATTAGAGACGCTTTAAAATTGTGTTTTGTGGAAGGGAAGGAGAGGTAATGTCAATATAAATGAGGTTGGATTGGAGAGAGCAATTTTGACCATCTCTCCCACCTTTCACCATTTGGCTTTCTCTCCCTCCCTCCCTTCTTGGTAAAATATGGATTTCACTGGATTTTTTATTTGCTTTGTGTTTGCTTAAAATGTGTTTGGGGGTTTGTAAATGTGATTAATTGTGATTAATTTTTGTTGTTTGTAGTCAGTTCTACAGATGACTTTGGCAACTTTGTCAGAAACCAAGACTTGGAGAGCCATAGTGACCCAGGTACGCCCAATTTCTCACCCTCATCCCTGTGCTCTCTTTCTATTATTTACCCAAATCTACCACTGGTTAGAAACCCAAGCTTGATCATCTTTGTGCATTAACCAAACAAGCAATGGAAGACTTGTTCCTTCCCAAATTAAGACTAAACGAAAATTGTCACTTAAAATTTACTTCCCCATATCCAAGTATATGACTAATTTCCCCACTGAGATTACAGGCAACCCAGACAACATCAAGGATAGAAAGCCTGCATTGTCTGTCCAACACAGCATCACCAGCACATAAGAAAATGTCTGGCACACAGTAGATGATTGGAGAAACCATTTTATATATCTCTGAATCCATACCTTGGCCCACGAAGCTAACTTTCAGAGGCTTTGAAAAAGTCATTTAACCCCCAGTCTATAAGAGAGAATTAGAAGGAATGGTTGATGACTTTGGGAAATGGAACTGAGCAAGACTTACTCAGCCTTTCTTAAGTTTCTTTTCAAATAAGCCTATTTTCAGTTGTACATCAAGTGGAAGAGCTGTAGCTATGAGTGAATACATTTGGTTCGGGACTAGGAGGCCTAAGAAGTCTATTTGGTTAGAGATCTAGGCCCTGTTTTCTAAACAGCTTTAACAGTAATAGAACTGATATTCAGATTGCTTTTTGTTAGAATACTGTGTCTTATTTCTTCATTGATTCTAAATATAGAAGTTGAAGAGAAGATATCATTATCAATCCTGAAAAACCTCACCAATAGCAAATACTGATTGGTCCAATGAATGAATGAATGAATGAATGAATGAATGAAAGGAAAGCTATCAGGTGGTAGAGATGCACATAATTGCATTTTTGTTTCTCTGGAACATAATCAGCTTGCAAATCGCAGTCCTGCTTTGCTCCACTCATACCTTAACTCTTCCTCTTAGGCACTGCTCCCAAAGGTAAGAAGCAATGGGCAAGGTACAGCTGTCTTTAATTCCATGTGATTTATTTCCTGGGAGACTAGTTAAAGGAATAAAGAACACCTGCTTTCATAGTATTTTCTCTTCCATATTCTTCCAACTAGAAATGTAAGTGGGTATAGCAATTCCTCTTTATAAAGCCATTAAATCATAATTAAGCTTTATTCACACTTCAGTAAAAATTACTTTAGTCAGATTATTACTAACTGTTTAGGAGAGTATCACTAAATGATTAAATAATGAATTCAGTAAAACAGAAAAAGATGTAATCATACATTCCCTTCCACACTCATCTTCCCATTTTTTTAATGCTGAAACCTGTAAATTTTAATACTGAGAACATATACTTGATATGTTTTTACTTTAATTCACATTGTAAATTCTTATTTCATGTGTCTTATTTTTTGTTGAACTCTTTTATAAAATGTCGATTTCTAATTCTGTATCTTTCTAGTAATGGTTGGTTTTACAAATCTTTCAGATCCAAAGATATTAAGTCTAATAGTAAGATGTTGGAGTTTCAGTGTCTCTCTCTTTGGCATCTTTTCCTAACATCCCTTGGGAGTAAGAACTTTCCAATCACATCTGGTCCTACAGGCTAGATAATAAACTTACTTAAATAATTACTACTGCAATTAAAAATAATTCCACTGTTAATTGGAATACAGAATTATGCAGCCACTATGGAAAATAGTGTGGAGATTTTTTCCAAAAAATTCAAACTGGACTACTATATAATCCAGCAATCCTACTTCAGGATATTTACCCAAAGAATTGAAATCAGGATTCCAAAGAGATATTATCACATCATGTTCATTGCAGCATTATTCACAGTAGCCAAGATATGAAAGAAACCTAAATATGCATCAACAGATGAGTAGATAAAGAAAATGCAGCATATACATACAATGAAATGCTACTCATCTTTTAAAAAGGAAGGAAATCCTATCACGTATGGCAACATGATGGACATGGAGAACAGCATGTTAAGTGAAATAAGCCAGTCACAGAAGGACAACTACTGCATGATTCCACTTATACCAGATATCTGAAATGGTCAAACTCAAAGAATCAGAAAGCCTCTTTTCAAGGGCTGGGGGAATGAGGAAATGGGAGTTACTGTTCAACAGACATAAAATCTTAAATGTTTAAAATTAATAAGTTCTAATGATCTGCTGTACATTATCCCTAAAACTGTATTGTACAGTGTAAAATGTGTTACGGGGCACCTGAGTGTCTCTGTCAGGTAAGTGTTTGACTCTTGATTTTGGTTCAGGTCATAGTCTCACGATTGTGAGATCTAGCCCTGCATTGGGCTCGCCCTGATGGTAAAGAGCCTGCTTAGGATTCTCTCTCTCCCTCTTTCTATGCCCCTTCCCTGTTAGCACTTTCTCTCTCAAAATAAAGAAATAACATTTTAAAAATTTGTTAAGAGGATGGATCTCATGTTAGGCACTCTAACTACAAAAAAATAATAAAATAGTTCCACTTCATCACATAATATCTAATCCTTCAAAATGACTATTAATAGCTCATGGGTAGTCATCTATTTGCTTCTAGAATTAACTTCACATTACATCATATTTTGTTGCCACCCAAGAGAAAAACCTAGTCATCATTTACTATTACCTCCCAATTGTTCCCCTGCCTCCAAACCTGCCTCATGCAGTGCAGTCAAGGCCATCTTTTGTAAGCTTCTATTGCATGGCACTAATCTTCAAATTCCCCAATTGACATTGAGTCCCCTCACCTGGCCCATTCTCTATATGTAATCCCTCAGACTCCCCACCTCTCTAGACCTTTATTCATAAAGGTTCCTCTCTACCTGTTTACATCCCAGTTATCCTTCCTAGTCTTGCTCATGATACGCCCTCAAAGATCTGAGTCAGAATTAACCACTGATGTTCCTGGGCTCTCACTGCCTGCATGTGCACTGTTTGTGTGTTACTTTTTGTTTTAATTGCTTAAGTTACTCTTTTACCTTGCCAGATCATGACTTTTGGGACAGAACACCCAATGCCTAATTCAATTTTATAACCTCACAGAAACAGCCCACCATTGTCAACACAATAAGGTAATCACTACATACTTGGTGAATGCACAGAAATATGTGCTATCGTGTGATGTTACAATGTTGTTCTCATGCTAGTATCATGGATTTTCAAAGCAATTCTTTGATGCCCACTGGTTACTGGGCTCCTGGGTCTTGTTTGCTTGCTTATTTTTACTTGAAAGAAAGACAGATGTCCCACAAAGGTATATATCATGTTATGATGAAAGACAAAAGCAAAGAATGAGTTGGGACTCGACAGCAACCCTTGCCTCATAAGCATCTTTAGGTTTCAATACCAATGAGGTGTGTCACACAGCTAATGTCTTCAGAAGACTCTAGAAGATAGTTTCTAATCTTCATTCTTTGAGCTTCCTAATGGGTTGTCTCCATTATTAATATCAACCTTATGTTGAAATATATCTACTCCTCCATCACTGGAGAAAAGGAATAAAGTAGATGCATCATAAATAGTCCAATTATTCTCCTTTTTTCTTTACTTTTCACTTAAAATGCTTGTCAAAATTTACTATATGTCATTAGCAAATTCATTAAATTCACTAATGAAGTTTCATAATATTACATTTCTATACCAAATCCTCAAATAGTTTATAACTAATAATCAGTCTGTTTTTATACACCTCTAAAAAATACTGCGGCTGCCATATTTTTATTGATATTGTTGCAGAGGTTACCATTAGTGCTGGTACAGTCTTGAAACTAAATAAAGATGTTAACTAATTTTGAGAATAATAACTAAGGATGACACATATACTTCAATTTTTCTCTCCTTTGAGACCATATGTTAAAGTAGCTCCCATTTTGTTTTGTTTCTATTTTAATCCTGGAATAATCCTTATATTTAAAAAATAAAGCATTAAACATTCATAAGCATGCCTTATAGAAGTAGGTCAACCTGTTTCTATCTTTTGGCTTTGTTATAATGAGACCCTGTTAAGACATAAACTGATGGTATATATAGTTATCTATGCTTATTAAAGTCTACATGCAATTTCACAAATCATATATATAGACGTAAATGATGAATGACTACTGTTCTGAGAAAGGTATCTTATTTCAAATAGAATTATGAAGCTTTGTTAGAAAAATAGGTTTGGAAACACTCACTGAGAACTCCACTTTGACCCCCTCCTCAAGTCTCATTAATAATAGTTTTCACATGATGTGTTAGGCACTGTTTCTAAAGCTATCAATGTATTTTCTCATCTAATTCTCACAAAAAACAGTGAGGTAGGTAATGTAAAAATCTCCATTTTATAGTAGAGCTAACTGAAGCTTAGAGGGATCAAGACCATTCCACTAGTAAATGGAAAAGCATCTTTTTCTGAATGTAATTAGTGTGATTTATAATCAACAGCCTTCTACTACTTTCTCATTTGCTCCACTTAGAGCCAACTAGAAAATTTCATCTTAAACTGAGTTATATATTACCCTTTTTCTTTTTCTGAGCTTACTTCTATTTCTTCTTTCCAATTTTTTAAAATGGGGATAAAAAGAAATTCAATTATGACTCACTTGAATTTATTTATAGGAGCTTTCTTTCAAAACTGCCATGGATAAACCACAACACACCCAGGTCAACCAAGAATCACCCATCTGTAAATCTGTAAATTGTCAAAGTGAAATGTCAAATCATTAGTTATATCCTGTAACTGCAGGAGAACCAAAATGCTTTGAGAACTTTTCACACTGAATTCTAGGCCCTTGAGTTCTCAAGTTCTCAAGACTGTTAGGACTGTACATGCTGTAAACATGGAAATGCATGTCTCAGTCCCCTTTCATGAAGGATGCCTGCTGCCTGGCTGCAAGGAGTGAGGTCAGTGGATGGGCATCAGCAATCAGATCCTTCAGGGTCTACCTGAGCTGCAGAAAGATGCCTTGCCACATGCCCTACATGGACAGCCCCATGCCCACACTGGTCATTGGCCCAGCCAGAAATTTGAAGGCCAAGGCCCAACATAGGAGACTCTGATGGACAAGAGCTTTCTGTCAGGTTGACCTAGGCTTTGTCAAATCTGCATCACACTTTACTTCTCTGCCCAAGCCTTTCCTCTAATAAATATCTGGCTCCCTAAATACCATGTCAGTGTCTGCTTCTGGAGAATCTAACTCATTATAGACATGTAAGCCAAATGAGTCTGGATAAGAATCCAAACGCTTTGGGGAGTCTCAAGAAATAAAGATCTACTTTTTATGGAAGTTCTAACCCATAAACTACTAGATGCATATGAAACACTGCAAGACACCTGAAAGATTTCCTTTCTTCATGTATCCCTAAAATATAAGAATTAGCCCTGATTTCAAGTGAATTTGACATAGCACTTAAAGACCTTTAAGTCAAGGTTCTTAGGCCAAGGCTAATGGTACCCCTAAGTTGCTCAATGTCCAGGGCTAGACATTTACTTTTGGGGAACTACTAAGCACAAGTTTACATGCAGCTGCCTAAAATAAAATTTATACCCACATACATATACACCTTGAACATATACTAACCTTGAACCAATGTTTGAATTGTGTCTGCAGTTAACATTATCTCCACCTCTTCAAAATTATATATTTTTCTATCCATGTAATTATGTTTACAAAATACATAAATAAGCCCCACCCTGACAAAGGGTTTGTAGCCAATGTGGATAGCAAGAAATATGCATTAAAACTAGTTCATGCTCCTAGTTTGATTTCTTTTAGTGTGGAGCATAGAGACATCGTGATTCTAGGAGACAGTTGGATTATAAAATAAGTAGTCAAAATTGTGTGTTCTTGTGACTTTATATGATTTTGAAGGATAAAGACTGAAATTAGTAGTCCCCATGTCCAATTAATTCTAAATATTATTTTTGTCTGAGAATTTATAGGAGGAACATCCATAAGAGTATAGACTTTCCCACACATAATATTTCCATATGCTAAAATGGAATTTTCCTGTGTACATGTAATTACCCCATTTTAATCTTTTATTTTACAATTGTATTTTTCTCTAAATTAAACTAAGTTATATAAATCTTTTTTTTTAAGTTGATTTATTTATTTTGAAAGAAGGAGAGAAAGCCAGTGTGAATAGGGGAGGGTTAGAGAGAGAGGGAGAGAGAGACTCCCAAACAGGCTCTGCATTGTCAGCATCGAGTCCTACACAGGGTTCAATTCCATGAAACAGTGAGATCATAACCTAAGCTGAAATCAAAAGCTGAACATTTAACTGACTGAGCCACCCAGGTGCCCCTGAATTACATAAATCTCTACATAAAACTTATTCTTGTATTACTTTTTAAATGGGACTTTTAGTAAACTGTGCAATCTTTGAGTGTCATACTTTCTAATATTTATAAGACCTAAGAATTCTTTCACAAATTGTAAGTAATTTCTGATGAAAATACATTTTTGTGAGGGAGCTTTCATATAAGTAGAAATTCCAACAAATTCTCTATTTGTTGGCTTGTCTGCCAAGGAAGTTGATACTGTTGCTTTATCATATAAAATGTTTTTTTAATGATCTCAAAACTGTGATGCTGTAAGCAGATGTGACATTTTCCCTAAACATCTCATCTCTTTAGGGCTTTTGTTTTTTCCTTAAAATTAAAATTCATTATAAATCTACATTTATGAGTCTATTTTCATTTCCTAGTAAGATGACCAAAACCGTATACCCTAATACTCTTCATTTGAAATCAGGTTTAAGAAAGCAGATGATCAAAAGCATTTTCCAGGATAAGAACAATACAACCACTATTAATGCAAGTCACACAGCTAAATTCTCCTTCAAAAGGCTTTGAAAATGTGTCCCTGGTGCTATGCTCAACTGATTTAGAGGGTGGAGGCACAGGAAATGACAGTCAAAATTGAAGCATAATTTATAATTTAACCTATAAAAGTTTATAAAAACCCAGTGTTCATTGCTGTTTTTAGGCTTTTCCTTTGCATTCAGTGTCATGTTATTAAAAGTCATCCAGTCATTGTTCGTTAATCATTCCACATCCTAACATCATTCTGGGCTAATTTTGAAGATATTGGGTCTTTTACTTTAAAGTATTTTTCTTTGAATCTATTAGTTTGAGACAGTGGAAAGAAGTCAAAATAAAACTTTTCTTAAAGTCTAAAATTGTTAATGGTAAACACGTATCACATTAGATTTCCACATATGCAAAGCTTACAGAACTATATGAGAAAAACAAATTGAAAATTGAAAAACAACATGTTTTGTTACAATACATGACAATACTTTGGTTGAAGTGGAAGAAATATCTCAACTATAAATGGCATTTCCTATTTGTAGAATTATTGGTAGAATTATTAATGGCTATATAAAGCAAGAATCCTTACTAATTCTTTATTTAAACAATCTGTTCTCAAAATGCACACAAAAAAAGAGAAAAAAGGAAAGACAAATGTATATATTTCATTCTATGTCGAGAATTAGAAGTACAGCATATAAATAGGCTCTTGCGATTTACAACATTCCAAAGCCAGGCTAGACAACTAACTATGGCTTCAAGTATATAAGTTTAGTAAAGGAAATGCCAAATTTAAAAAATCCATATGGAGTTTTTATTCTGACCATAGTTTCTACAGGTATATTTCACTTGCTGTACAGAACCAGAGATCCATGTGTCCTTGTGTTAACTCCAGCACTTACATATCCTTGAAATGGGCATAACTACATTGTTTCTTCTCCTGGGTGTGAGAACTTACCAGCAAAATATTCTGAATGTAAAGCCTCAAGCTAACTTACCAATAAGTTCCATAAAAAATGTGAATATAAAACATTATGGTTGCAATAATCCCCTTAAGCTAGTAGTAGAAATGAAAATGATTTACTCTGGGAATCTGACTGTATTGCTTTTGAATCATTTGTCTATGCAAATTATTTGTGTGTCAAAAAAAGTAGAAGCCCTATGTGTTTATTTCCATTTTCACCAAGGCCTGGAGCCATATAACATATTTGATTTCTGGCTTACCTGATGTTTCTTAGCTATTATTTTACATCAATACACATCCTCTCAAGAAATAAAATAAATCTGAACCAAACTTGGGAAAGGAAGAAGCTTAAAACCAGAATTTATTTCAGTTTATTATTGCATAAATAATATGGTAAAAGTCAAAATCTTAAAGTGTTCTTTATTGGTAAATTAAATCTTATTTTTCATTCTTAGAGTTGTACTATCAAAATGTGGATACTTAAAGTTCAGAATTAAGGCACAATTTCTATGTGTGGAATATTTAATGAGACTTCCTGAAGTTATAATGCCTACCACTTCGACAACTAAAAGTACCGTAGCAGTGGTGATCAATTAAGTCTTACAACATCCCAAGTTAATATCAGGCTATCTGTCTTCGGTTAAACATAAGCCAATGTTGGGGGAGGGGGGAAATCACAAGGTTAATTTACTTGAATACTTCTCTGTTCTGGACATTTGTAAACAAATGGGTCAGATTCAAAAGTAATTTTTATTCTAGTTATGTTTCTCATTTAAATAAAATACAGCATTTAGAAAAATCCCATTACAAAATATGTTCATTAAATGAAGGTTTATTAACAAGTACCTTAATGAGCATCTTTTATGTGGTAAAATTGTTCTGAATCTGTAAGGGATTTGCAATATTGTAAGCTAATTTTTACTTTATGGTAATACATTAATATGCTTTTACATTTAGTTCTAAATCACAGATGAAACTTATTCAGTAAAATTCTTAGTGCTACATCCACCCTATTGACTGAAGTTAGAACCTCACATTAGCTAATAATCTTTCTGTGAAATACAAAAGACTGATACATGTCATTCACAAAAAAAGAAAGAGAACAAAGGGTCTTAAAAATATTTTTATGAGTTGAATTCATTTAGACCAAATGAAAAAAATCAATTGTAAATTAGAGGTCACTCTGGCTGAGGAGTCCAAAACCAAGATGGATGCTGGCTCTTAGAGATTTCTTCCAATCCTCCATCACTATAAATACCCTAGAAAATACGAGTCACATCAAGGACATTGTCTTGCAGAGCAAACTCCTGAAGTCTTGAAGTGGGCTCTGGCATGACTGTCGCTTAAGAGATATTGAAAACTGTCCACTAAATCCCCAGCCTTTGGTACAAGTCAGAAATGTGAAGAAGGTTTAATGAAGACGGGAGGGCAAAAGACGGTTCTCTATTTCCATAATAATAGAACCTAAATTCACTTCTACACCATTAGTAATTCTGCTAAGCACAGTTGGGTGGAAACTCAAGTCTCGATCAGCCAAAGAAGGAAGCAGGAGGCCAAGACTGGTGCCATTTCTACAGGCATTTCCCCTGCCAGATCTCTTAGCTCCCTACCCAGGTGTGGGATGCAGATAAAATAAACTAGGTGTCTATCAGGTAACATGGAAGGAAGCACATCATGGCTCTGCTAGTGATGGCCTACTTCAGTGGTCCACCTTTGGTGTCTTACTTGCCCTACCATCATCTTGGTCCTGTTTGGCTTCAGTTTTTTCAACAGTTTTATGCCAAGAAGCTCAAAATGACAAGGCACTATTGATGACTAACAAATGAGTCTATACTTTAGAAAGGAGTCAGTGAGCGGGGCTCGGGGGGGAGGGTAGATATAAAAAGTAGAGTACAAAAACAAAAATGTTTAGAAGGGAGGCTATCTTCTAACTAATGAAATATTATCCACCTAGGGGTGCCTGGGTGGCTCAGTCGGTTAAGCGTCCGACTTCACCTCTGGTCATGATCTCGCAGTTTGTGGGTTCGAGCCCCGCATCAGGTTCTGTGCTGACTACTCAGAGCCTGAGACTGTTTCAGATTCTGTGTCTCCCTCTCTCTCTGCCCCTTCCTTGTCCACACTCTGTCTCTCTGTCTCAAAAATAAACATTAAAAAAATTTTTAAGAAATATTATCCACCTAAAATATATAAAGTTGATTATCACCCAGACTAATTCTTCAACTATTCATCTGGGATTGAAATATACTCTATTATTTCAAAAATTTGCATCATCATGGATAAAAGCCCTAAAACATATCTGTATGTAGTAAAAGTCTAATGAAAAAGTTATTCTTAAAAGTGTTCGATAACTCTGCCCCTACCCCCATCTCTAATATGTACAAAGAGGCTCCAATACAATAACAAACTCGACCTCCTGGGAATGTCTTTAAAGCTATTACAATATAGCTAAATGATTCTAATTGTAAGACTTTTTGTAGTTGCCAATTTCTAATCAAATGGCAATAGCTCTTCAAGATTGAGCTAAATAGGTAGTTTCATGTTAAAATCAGAATATAAAATCTTACAAAATGAAACCCATTCAAAAGGAATAATGACTCCTAGGTCTCAATGGTATCTGAAGTACCAGAGAGAAGGACACTTGGACTGTTAGGTTCCTGGCTTAATTGTAACACAGGTCACCATTTTTAAAAACAAGTAGGTTAATGTTAGAAGTAGTACCTATTAAACCCTTTTCTATTCATGGGGAACTTAACCTTTTCAATTTAAAACATTTGATTTCCAAATTCATTTGCAAGTTAAAATAAAACTATTTAGTCTTGGGAACATTCCAAGACTTGTGAATTCAGAATTCTTTAATTTATAAGTTTCTTCAAATCAGAGACTATCTGCTTACCATCCATTTATTTTCACTTATTATTCTTCCTATTTATACTTCCAGGATAGAAGCTTGATATAGGATATTAGAATGTTTATCCTGACTGTTGGAATTGAATTGAAAATACTGAAAAAAGATTATTTGCTATAAGAAATATCTTCCTAGAGATATGTTTAATATTAAGGCAAAGGTGAAAAAAATCATTCATTATAAATATTTGAAAATTTTCATCAGATATAAATATTTGAAAATTTTCATTAGATATCTTGTCACTGTAATAATTTGTAGTCCATGAAAAACATGAAGCAGCTCCAATCTGGCTACTAAGTCTTTCTACTAAAATATAGAGGACAAAATGTTTTTAAGCATTCAAGGTTTGCTTTTATGGTATTTTATAGATTTTTATGCACTGATCATGCATGATGGTCACATAATCTTTTGAGTAAGTCAAGAAGTGTTTCTACACTACAGATAACAAAATTTGGGCTCAAAGAGGATAGGTGAATTGACCAAGTTCAAAGCATTGATAAATGGACAAAAAGGGTTAGAATCCAGATATTTTTATTTCCCTTCCAGTGTGTTTTCCATAACACAGCTACAACAGGCTGAATATAAATAAGGAGCACTTAACATTTTCAATTCTAGTAGAAAAAGATTATGGTCTCTAACATTACTGTATGATATGGCTGTTGATCATGTATGTCCTTGATATCTAATTCCTTTAAAGGTACAGCACCTTGAAATTCTTTCTTCTTCCCTCTAAGTGAAAGAAAACTATGTCTATTGGCAAGGTACACTTTGTAAATATTGGCCACAAACAAATACGCAAGGAAGGGCCACATAAAAGTACAAGTGCGTCACTGCTGTCGTCAAACCCACGGTTACCAATGCAAGAAGGAAAGTGACCTCCACAGCCTTTGAAAAGGCAACCAATTAATAGGGCAATGCTTATAGACCTGACCGCAGGGTGTCTTCTACCATCCATTTACCAGCTATAACTAGCTATATTACCACCAACTGTTGGTGACTTTTCTCACTGGCCTTCACTGACCATTAAGTAACTGCATCCTAGTAAGTTGTACTATCTTTAAAATATGATATCCATCTAAAAAGAGTAAATTTGGATATAACTTTTTTTAACATTTATGTATTTTTTTTGAGAGAAAGACAGGGAGAGTATGAGAGGGGGAGGGGCACACAGAGAGGGAAAGCAAGGATTCCAAGCAGGCTCCATGCTGTGTGCACAGAGCTAGATACGGGGCTCAAACTCATGAACTGTGAGATTATGACCTGAGCTGAAGTTGGATGCTCAACTGACCAAGCCACTCAGGCGCCTCTGAATATAACTTTTAAAAGAGAGTTGAGTTTTAAAACAAAAGGCAGGACGAAAAAGTAGGTAGAGGACTGTTTCAAAATAAGTGAATAAAACACAAGCCCCCTTGGACTGCTGTACAGAATTTTAATTCACTATTGTGAAGTTCAAGAACTTCTATTTTTCATGCCTGGCTTTCCTCCAAAACTCTGGCCAGAAATGGCTGAGTGTGAGTAATGATTTTTACATCATGAAATGATGGCTTATTCCTCCTACAAATTTGTCATTCTTAGCTGTGAACTTTGGCAGACCTTTAAAACAGATCTGCCACTGGGAACTAGAAGGACGACTTTCCCTGTAGTCTATCCACATAATTAAATAATTTTGTTGTGGGTGTGGGTGTGGGTGTACAGATCACTTATTAAGATCATGGAGAACTAGCTTCTAATCTTAGTCATATCTATGCTATTTTAAGTAGTTGTTCAATTTCTCTGTGTCTGGTCTCTGATGGAGATATGCCTATCCCTGCCCACCTGTTTTTATAAGAAGAAAAAGATACTCCGAGGGACACAACTTTGTAGTCTTAGGAGACCCATCTGACTTTAAGTGGTATTATTTTCATTACCATCTATTCTCTCTGCAGTGATATACGAATGCCCTCGAGGTATTACTAACACTGAGCTAAAACCAATATTTGCTCTCAGAGTTTATATCTAGTCACTGTGGCTTTGATGAGGGTTTAGAACATATCTCCTTTATGACTCTCTTGTTGCAATTAAGTGGAATCCAAGACAATGGTCATTTCTGGGTTTCTTAATTTAAAATGGTAGCTTCTGGTACTTTCTCCTGAGATCTTGTGTTCTCGCTTTTTCTCTCTCCGTCTCTCTCTCTCCTTTCTTTCTCTCTCCCTCACCCTCCTCACCTCTGTTTCTGTCTCCCTCTCCTTTTCCTTTTACTTCTATTCTTTCCCCACCCTGTCACCACCAGAGGTGACACAAGGATCTACAGGCACTGTTTAGCCCCATAGATTCCACTTGGAGCTAAAATCCTGTTCAATCCTGACTGGAGCAATCTATGCAGTAGAAATTGTGGGAGCATTGGAGGAGTTTTAGTCAACCCAGCGAGCACGCAAAGTATTAGCAGAACACTCAAAACCATTAGAACCTATTTTTACCTCAACAGATAGAGGTTGTTTTGTTTTTTCTACTTCACTTCTTATAGCTCTTACTACTAAAGAAGCAATCTATTTAAAGCTACCGTGATCACTTAAACTTTATATTCACTAAAAAATAATTTTCATTGGCAAAGTTCCCAGCGAATAATTTCAGATTTCTCTGGTAATAAATGACTCCATAAAATTATAGGAAGGAACAGAAGTTCCTACTGGAATTTCATAATCCAATGGGGGGTGGGGTAGGGAAGAACACTTAAAGTTCTCTTCCTGGACCTGCTCCTCAGTTATAGAGACATTCAGAGAGACAGAATTATCAGCTGCTAATTGCTTCAATGTCTTAATCTGCAAAATAAAAATAATAAATTTGGACTTCTAAAAGAAGGGCTAAGAGGGAAAAGGAAAAAGCAAAGACAATGTCTACATCATGATTAACAAATATCAGAATTATGTAGAAATTATCCTTCTACATTTTTTCCTAAAAAATGACATTATGACATTTCAGAAGAAAAAACTTTACAGTGAGCCAATAAAGACTAGCTTAACACATTACCTACTGTGTTGTGGCTCATGGACATATAAGCACCTTCATGTTGATCCCAAATTGTATGCAGTGCTTTCTGGGCACAGGCAGAGCCCTGTTGCCTTTAAAAATAATTGCTTTCTAATCAGAATACTTAACATGTTACACACTCACAAGAATTGTGACCTTTCTTTATGCTGGGTAAAAATTGCCATCATTTTACTCAGAGCAGTTGAACATTTACTAAACTGGTAGGTTCAATGATAAAGACAATAGTAATAAATTAGCACTTCAGAACTGCAGGCAAATCTGTATTTGCTTCCTAAGTGACACCTTTGCCTCATGCTAAATAAACTACACCCCATACGATTTTATCAGAAACAAAAAGTAGGGAACTGTTACCTTGACAGAAAGGAGCCTGATGCCAGGTCTTGAAATTTTCCATTGATGATGCACAGGTGCATTGGTAAAGCCAAAACCAGTCTTCAGGGTCTTCACCACTTTGCAAGCTGTCAAAATCCTCGTCATTTTGAAGGTGTTGATTTGTGACTAAAATTAAATGAAATTACATATATTTATGAGAATTTTGTTAGAAGATTTTTTAAAATTAATGTGAAAGAAAGGTGGGGGGGTGCAGTCCAATGTTTAAGGCTGACTGCACAGAAATCCTTGAATTTCCATTCATTCTGTCATTAAATGTCTTCAGCCACTGCTCCTCCTTCTCTTAACCCCGCCTCCTGAGGTAATGTCCAGAGATGTTCCATGGACATGTAATACAAATTGCAAAACATCAAACACTACCTTCTCGTGCTGAGATAATGCTAGTGTTGTAGAAAACCAGTCATCCATCAAAGGAACTGCTTATGCAGCTGAATAGAATGACCTAGACACAGTGGATAACCTTAGGAATCTCACCCTAAAGAGCAATAACTTTCTAATAATGCCAGAGATCAAAGGCTTTTACTAGTGTTAGATGGGATGCCTAATTTGCCTCAAAAGAGATTTTGGATTCCCAAAGAAAGCTGAAGAATTGCCATTTTCTGCTTAGAGAAAAGGAGGGGTATGCCACCACAGATAGTAAAATGACAACACAAGAAACCTTTCTGCATGAATGTAGGTCGTTTTTTTTGAGTTAATTAAGTAGTATATTGCATTCCTACTATTGCGTTGTTTTGTATTTTGCATTTTAAAACAGTCAGTAATGTGAAGTAAAACACAACTGGAGCAAAGTAGACTATATCTTAAGATTTATAAGATTTATAGGAGTCTGAAACAAGGGCAATCATTGATTTTCATAGAAGAACTGGTCCTAAGCCAAGATATTTTTAGTTTTTAAAATGTTACATATAAAATTCTCAAAACTTGAGTATTTTTGCTTCAACTAAGTCAAAATTGACTTATGTAGCCCTTCAATCCCATGTTTAATCAGGCAGGCAAAGCGTCTCATAGGCTTGTGGAGGTGCTCAGGTAAGTCATGTGCCTGTGTGGATCAAGAAGCACTGCCGCATCATCTCTTGGTGTCTTTGCAAATGAGGCCAAGAAATGAAAGCTCCCTCCGTGTGCTTCCTGTAGTGGAAAAGATGACCCAGAATGGCACAGAGTGTGAACTGCACACGTGGAGGATGGGTGCTGGAACTGGGGAAGTGAGGACCACTTTGTTGTTGTTGTTGTTGTTGTTTAAGAAACAAAGTTTAAACTGAGTCTTCTGTCTTACTTAATGTCTTTTATATAAACATTTTCTAAAACCAAAGTATTTCATGGCTTCTGGTGATAGAAAACTGAAAAAAAAATAGTCTCAATCTAGTGTACGTAAGTAATTAATAAAATAGATAGTTATGATAGTATATCCAAATGCAATGGAGAAAGAAAGAAAGAGAGAGAAAGAAAGAAAAAAGAAGGCAGGAAGGAAGAAAGGAGAAGGGAAGGAAGAGAAGAGAAGAGAAGAGAAGAGAAGAGAAGAGAAGAGAAGAGAAGAGAAGAGAAGAGAAGAGAAGAGAAGAGAAAAGGAAAAAAAGAAAAGAAAAGAAAAAAGACTCCTTTGTGTATGTCCAGTAAAATTTAAGCCTGTGACTATGTGATCCTGAACTATGTGATCCTGAAGAATGAATAAGAGCTCACCAAATGGATGAAAGGGGTAAGAAACAGAAGGAACAGCATTAGCAACAGCAGAGACACATGACAATCATATGCTTATGAAAAAAGAAGTTTAACCAGTCTGATAAAAGCCTAGTTGCAGGTGGAGAAATGAACAGGAATCAAAACATGGAAGAATTGTGTGCCTTAAGATGGTTGGTCTTAATCCATAAATACTGTTCATGGTAGTCATAGAAGTGTTTTGAACAAAGATGAAATATATGTGAAAGATCGTGGAAATTAATTGGAGGAGGTTGAAACTGGCAGAAGGAAAACTCTCAACTCTAAGTACAAAGAACTTAGAATCAGTACTTACTGGTTTAGTCTCATTCTAAATTAGGCCTCGGTGTCATATATACATATATATGGTGAGATATACATATAATATACATATATATGTATGCATACATACATATATATGTACACACTATATAAACATCCCTTGTGTGTCTATCTATCTATCTGTCTATCTGGACACCTCTCGTCTGTCTGTCACTATATCTATCTATCTATCTATCTATATATATATATATATATATAGAGAGAGAGAGAGAGAGAGAGAGAGAGAGATTGATTTATGAGATTTATTTTTCCCTAATTAGAAAAATGACATGTGTTTACATTGATTATGGACAAATTTTTAAATGCAAAATAAATTTAAATTATTCATAGTCTCATTACCCAGAGGTACTCATGCAGTAAACATTGTAGTATATTTTCTCCCTTCTTTTCCTGCACTTTGATTGAACATGACAGTTGGGGTACTGAGGACTCCAAAATTTGAAAAAGGAAAAGACAGTAGTAAGTAGCTTCTCAGCCTTTTGTAAGAGTTAACCAAAATCTTGATCAACTAAACATGGTTTTCCAGAGAGATGTCTACAATTTTAATATATAATCCCATGACTCTAAAGTCTAAAGAAAAATGTAGGTCTGAGAGTTGTACCGGGCTTTCATTTGGGTCAGTAAAAGGCCCTGGATATGGTCCATATTTCCAGTTATCAAAATGAAAGAGAAAAGGCAGAAGATTTAGAAAATTTTGTTAATTATTCTGAATTAGAGACTTAGAAAATCTATCCATCCTGGGGCACCTGGGTGGCTCAGGGGGTTGAGAATCCAACTTCAGCTCAGGTCATAATCTCACGATCCATGGTTCAAGCCCTGCATCAGGCTCCGTGCTGACAGCTCAGATCCTGGAGCCTGTTTCAACTTCTGTGTCTCCCTCTCTCTCTGCCCCTCCCCAGCTCATGTTCTGTCTCTATCTCTCAAAAATAAATAAACATTCAAAAATTTTAGAAAAAAGAAAGAAAATCCATCCATCCTGATTCTACAATCATCCTGGGAATTAGAAAGACCAATAAATAAAATGACAAGTAATTTCAGATTTGAGTGTTCAAGACAGACCGAAATCTATAGCCAAACTGAAAAAAAAAAAAGAAAAAAGATTGTTAGTCAGGGAGTTTACATCAGGATAGATCAAAGGAGTGAGATGATAAGAGGTGATTCGTAGCAAACATTAAAGCCAAAGATTAAAAATTTAGGGAACTATTATACTTTTATGAAAGACATTTTTTCAAAGCATTTCAAAAGAATGTATTTTTCAGGTTGGAATGATGTTTTTTTGTTTCCCATAGCATTTAACATGGCCCTTGCCTCACGTAAACTATCCGCACATAACTAAGCAGGGTGACAGGTGCACCTGCATGAACGGACAGCAACCTGGGGACATCTGTGCAAGATGGTGTATGACCCAGGATACAAATCCTTGAATCCTAGGAGTCACTCAATAAAACAATTTTTTTGGATAAATTTAGCCCATCTTCTCTACTGATACATTTATCATAGTTATCACTGTTTACAGCTCTGGGCTACTTTCCCCTGCACAATCTCATATAAAAAATTAAAAATTATTAAAAACAAAACATTTCTTGATTTTGTTATATTTTAATACTTGAACATTTTTATCTAATTCTGAGAAAGTATTTTATTTTTTCTATAAATTGGAAAATGCCATATGTGTATATATATATCTCACACACATATATATATATATATGTGTGTGAGATGTATATGAGAGAGAGATGAGAAAGGAAAGGAGAGGGGAAGAGAGAGAGAAAAGTATTCTTAACTAGTATAATAATTTAAAAGAAATAATAATAATAATAATAATAATAATAATAAAAGGAATGGAAGCATTCAGCCTTCCAAATCCCTAAGAGCATGTAATTGGATAAATTTGGCATTCAGATATCTGGTATTGAACATGCTATTATATCAAGTACTAAGTGATATTTATTTTCAATTAATATTTTTTAAAATTTTTGAATATGAAAATACTAGTTCATTCCCCAAACATAACTTCTGTTAACACTTCAGTGTACCTTCTTCTAGCATTTATTCCTATTTACAGGTCATAGTTTTAAAGCTGTGATCAACTTGCATTATGCTTTTGTGAGGTAATATTATATCAAGAGTATATTTAATGTTATTACATGTTCTTTTAAAACATTAATTGATGGGGGCCTGGGTGGCTCAGTCGGTTAAGCCTCCGACTTCAGCTCAGGTCAGATCCCACGTTCGTGGGTTCAATCCCCGCGTCAGGCTCTGTGCTGACAGCTAGCTCAGAGCCTGGAGCCTGCTTCCGGTTCTGTGTCTCCTTCACTCTCTGCCCCTCCCCCTCTCATGCTCTGTCTCTGTCTGTATCAAAAATAAATAAAACATTAAAAAATAAAAATAAAAAAAATAAACCTTTAAAACATTAATTGAGGGCGCCTGGGTGGCTCAGTCAGTTAAGCACCCCACTCTTGGTTTTGGCTCAGCTCATGATCTCACATAAGTTCAAGCCCAGCACTGGGCTCTGTGGCCACAGCATAAAGCCTGCTTAAGATCCTCTCTCTCCCTCTCTCTCTCTGCCCCTCCCCTGCTCATGCTCTTTCTCTCTCAAAATAAATAAATAATAACCTTAAAAAAAAACTTGTTAAAAAAACAATCCTAATTGAGAGAGGTATAAAATATTTGATTTTCATGGCTTCTATTTTTGTTACAAGGCATAACAATATTGGTATTTTTTATCAATATTGCCAAATTTCTCTCCAAAGACAGTGGACCCATCTACATACCGACTGCAGTACATGAGTGTCCTTCTCAATGCATTCTGCCAATAGTAGGCATTATCTTTCATTTGCTCATCCAAAGACAGAAAATAGCATTTTGTTTTCATTTTAATTTTAAATTACTAGTGAGGTCAAAAACTTCCATGTGCTTTTTACAAGTACTATTTCTTCTTTTTTACCTTTTTTCCTTCCCATTAATAAGTTCATTCACATCAATGATCAGAAAAACTTCTTAAAAGGAAACATAAAGTAACACTGATTGACAGCCTATAATAGTATTTGGACTAATTTCAAATATTGTCTTCATTTGGATGATCCATTGACATAAACAAGGGGAAATCGGCTACAAACCAAAAAAAAAAAAAAAAAAAAAAAAAAATGAGCCACAGCTCATCCTTGAGAACAAAGGCCTCAAGTTTTAGAACATAGAGAAAATAACAGTACTAAGTCTTTCTTAAAAAATAGAGAAACTGCCTATTGCCCTCTTGAAGTGTGTCTTATTAGGTAATGAATCAAAAGCAATTCTAATAAAATGATGCATCTGTCAAAAAGTCTTTAAAAAAACAAGTATGCAAGAGGTTCTTCTGGAAAAATGATTGAGTAAATGAATGGATTCCTATGTACTGAGTTCCTACTTGATAATTAGGATGATTTAAGCAGAAACAAAATTATGTCCATGAATATAAGAGGAAATAAGGATGTGCAGGAATAGGGGAAAAGAACCATCAATTAAGAATTCCACAAGGCTGTGTTGAAGAGAGAAAATTAAAGCAAGAGGCAAAGTATGTCTCCAGAGAAAACAAATTCAGAGTAAAAGAAGATGAAGTAACACCCTCGAAAAGAGAAAGTTCTGTTTTGTGTTTGAGCAGTGATGCCAGAAAGTAGAATATAAAAGGGAGAAATGATTATGTTTCAATTCTGATTTTTATTAGCCTAAAATAACCAAGAACACTATCACAAGCAAAGATGTGGACACTTTCTTGAAAGACACCTTCTTGAGGCACCTGGGTGGCTCAGTTGGTTAAGTGTCCAACTTTAGCACAGGTCCTGATTTTCTGGTTCATGGGTTCAAGTCCTGCATCACAGCCTGGATCCTGTTTCAGATTCTCTCTCTCTCTCTCTCTCTCTCTCTCTCTCTCTGCCTCTCCCCTACTCATGCTCTGTTACTCTCTGTCTCAAAATTAAATAAACTATATAAAAAATTTTTTTAAAAAGACACGTTCAAGAAAGAGATGCAGATTTGTTTCCTGCATAGAAGGCAAATATTTTCTCCCATCACAAAAATGAGAACAAATTGGTAGGCAAAATAAAGTTTGGCCATGGAGAAGATTTATCAGTAATGACAATAGACAGATACTACGTATTTAGATGACAGAGTCTTGAAAATATCAGATGTCTCAGGAAATCCAATCAAGTGAGACATTCATTGAGATCCAACTGGCATTTAAAGGGATAGAACGTGAGGAACCAGTTTTCATGAATGTCCTTATCAATCTAACATTTGATAACATAAAAATTAAAGTGACACACAGGAAGCGCAAAATCAAGCTGGAAGAGAGACTTCATAAAAATGGTGTCACACTTAAAATCCAAGGCCCATGGGATTTCTATCCTAGGATAATAAAAAAGCTATCATGTATGAGACCCCACTGGAGAGCCCCTTAAAAAGAATAGGTTCATCTCTGGAAGTAACGCATATTTATAAAGACTAAATCTTGTCATACTAATTTCTACCTTTAAGAAAAGAGGTATAACTCCTAGACTAACTAGAAATGTTAGATGCAATCTACCTTCATTCAAGAGCATAGAGCACATATTCTAGACACGTCTGCTGGAGAACATGCATAAATGTAACAAGACATAGTGAATGAGCCAGTGAATAGACCAAGCTTTTGATGTATTTGTAGGATGAGAATACAGTGGACAATGACTTAGAAAGTTGATTCAGAATTCACAGTGACCTTGGCAAATTGAAGACACAGTCAAACACAAACAGAGTAAAGTGCAGGCAAACTGAGGACAAGTGTAAGTCCATCCAAAAAGAAGGAGAAAAACAAACTGCAAATACAAACTATAGAGGAGTGATTATACATTATATATTACATGGAAATAGGCCAAAAAGCATCTGTAACAGCCATAGAGCATAGCAGGCTGCCCAAAGTTAGTTAGAGTAAGTTGTTATTATAAAGCCATGCATAACAGAATTTAGAGTGAGATTTAAGAAGAGAAACTCAAAGTTCACTACAAAGTTAAATATTAAATAACTTAAAATACTAAAAATGCGATTTTGACAGTAAGATAACTATTAAATTGAATAGCATGTCATGCAGGATTCCTAATAAAAATTTCCAACCTTCTTGAAAGTCCCGAAAAAAAAAAAAGGCAATTGTTGGTTAATAAATAAGAAAACTTCTACAACAGAAGTTAAAACATTGGAATTTGTAACTACAATATATTAGCATATACTTAAATCTACGTAGAAAGATATATACACCACTTGCTATTATAACAGTAAGTGTAAATAGGTATTTAAATAAATCCATTTTAATAGCTCCAGTGATGATAAATATGACCCTGCGTGAAAGTCCATTATATTGGAATGACAAAAGTACTTGCCATTTGTGGATCACCTACTAAGTGCTGAGCTAGGTATTTGGCATTATTTGCTAATCTTAAAAGCAATCTCTGTACTGAACATAGGTAACATCAACCTTATTTCACAAAGCTGGTAAGTCACAGAAAGTTAAGTAGCTTGCCCAATATCACACAGCTAATAAGCTACAAAGCCAAGATCAAAACTCAGCTCTTAGCCAACGTCCCTCCTCTCTCCAGCATGTCTATTATATCTAGGAAAAACAGAGGCAACAATATGAAATGACTTAGAAAGAGGAGGAACATTAAGATCCAATTTCATAGGAAGAATATATGATTATAGAGGTAGCAATGCTCAGAAATACTATGGCATGACCTGGAAATTAGTAAACGACTTTAGTAAAAACTAAATAATGAGAAAAAGCTATCCACAACTTCTCTGATTTATTATTATGTTTAAAATGAAAACAAGAGGAGCACCTGGGTGGCTCAGTCAGCTAAGCATCTGACTTTGGCTCAGGCCATGATCTCATGGTTTTGTGAGTTCGAGCATCAGGCTCTGTGCTGACAGCTGAGAGCCTGGAGCCTGCTTCGGATTCTGTGTTTCACCTCCCTCTCCCTCTCCCTCTCCCTCTCTCTCTCCCCCTCTCTCTCTCTCTTTCTCCCTCCCTCCCCCTTCTCCCACTTGTGCTCACTCACTCTCTCTTTCTCTCAATAAATAAACTTAAAAATGTTTTAAATAATTTAAAAAATGAAGAAGGTAACATGGAAGTAAAACTATTCATTTTTTGTTCCAGTAATCGACCTGGTAGAACCAATTGGCCGGGGAGCCACACTTCTAGCTGGCTAACTGATTAAGCTGGACTCACATAAAATAGCAAAAGATATCTTACATTTTTCTATCTTACATCCTATTGTTTGACGTTACTTATTCCAGAACCTGGATGATTTAAGGCCATTGAATTTTTGCTTATAGGAAAAGTCTAGAATTGCTAAAAGAATAATAAATTCAGGAAGTATTTACTGAACATTTTCCATGTATCAGGCACTGTATATGAGGAAACAGTATTCTTTTATGCAGAAAGATAATTCATGAGAAATTGAAAATTTTTTTTAATTTTTGAAATTTTATTGCCTAAATTCTCATCAGACAAACAGAATATAAAAAAGTATGTAGATAGGTGGTTAGATATAGCTGAAAGGGATCTCTAAAATAATCTTTTCAATTCCTTTATTTTATTGATATAAGAAATAAATATCTAAATAAGCCAAAGCCATCTCATTATTTTGAGTTATTTAATACTAGAGCTAAAGCCTTTAGTAGAAATTGCTGTAGAAACATATATTTTGAACAATTACTACATTTTAAATAAAAATGATTTTGTAAATGATGGCACAATTTGTGAAACAAACTACATAAATTATGTCAGTCAAACTTTACACTTAATGTTGGCTTAACACTTCTTAAAATTTGGCCTAAACATGGCTGCAGCATAAATTTTATAAAATAAAATGACCGAATCATCAGGCAACTATTATTCTAAAGAGTGAAATATTTCTAATTGCACAATAATTATCATTGCATTGAAATCATCTTCTAATGTGCTGAACAGAACAAACAGCTCTGACAGTCTTGTTTTCTTAACATTTGCTGAGGGTAAACACAAGTGATTTTGCAAGGCTCTAAAGAGCAATCTGGGCCATGAGGAGGGGTTATCCATGGTAATCCAGGTCATGTGCTAGGTGAGTATTGGACCCTCTTTAAATTCAACATTTTTGAGAATCACAAAGAAGCAAGTTGTGCAACATGTCTTGAAGTTACCGACTTCATGAAGTAAAGCACGGCAGATTACATTGGAATGATGTAGAAGACATTTTTTTTCTCTTCTGACTAAAGACAGGTCATCCACGCACATTCATACTCCACCTCCTTTTATAGTACGTTTGTTATATTAAAACTGATTTCTTCCCTGGCCTCCTACTTTCAGAGGAACTGGGTCCAGGGTTTGTGTTGGGATTAGCAATATTTTATAACTACTTTCAGAGGAACTGCTCTCCTGAACTACTGTCATAAACAATAAAGTTCCATCTTCCTAAAACATTATGACAAATTCTCATGAATGGACCATACAGCTACTTCTTCCTCCAGATTGGGAGATTTCTGAGTTAAATCATTGAAAGATAGGGTGCCTTTTTTTATTTTATAGAGGTTAAATTTTTTTTGGTGAAAAATAATGCTCTAGAAGTAAGAAAAGAAAAACAAGAAGGAGGTGGAAAATGGAAGGAAGAAATGGAGGATAAAGAAAAAGAAGCCAACAGCCTGATCCTTGAAGTCTATGGACAAAACTGCCAACTTGGTTTTCAACTCCCTGGAGTGTTGAAGAATTAAATGTTTAATTCTGGTATTGTTTATTAGATGTCACTTATTTTTAACTTTTACATGACCTCATCAAGATCATCCTCAGCTGATAGGAAGAGGAAAAGAAGTAATGTTGTTGCTAACTGAACTCAGATTAGGAAACTAATTATTTTGAGAGAACATTCTTGAAAACTCTGTGGACCAAAAAAGCAAATATTGAGCATTTGAAAGTTGAGAACTGGGAGAAAGTTCCAAAAGTTGATTTTTAAAAGTCAGTTGACTGGGATTAGAAACTGAGGTCAAGTAGCAATAATAAAAATCCTACAAAAAAAGTGATTAGATATATTATAAAAAGATAAATGAAAAAAATAAGGTTGTATACTGGAAAAAAGTTTATGTTAGTTACTCTGGATGGTATACCAATATGTAACTTGGAAAAGGAGAGAGTTGCCAGGTCAGAATAATATTTGTACTAAATATGGTAACCATATTCCTTAAATTATTAAAGACCTGGACTCAAAAGTTACTTGTGTAAATATCAATTTTCTACCATTAATTAATGGAGTTGATTAGCACTTGATTAACTAATTAAAATTTCCTTACTGTAACAAAACAACGATAGATACAAGGTCTTAGGGACATAGAGTAGTTATAAAATATTGCTAATCCCAACACAAACCAAGGATTCTTTAAAAATATATCTAGTTCTTCTCCAAATTCACAAATAGAATTATTTATCTTCTAGATAAATGTATTGTGTGATAAACCTTTATCTAAAAGACAGACTTTTTATTAGGACATGAGGTTTTTTTCTTATATTTATATTCATGTAAGTTTCAAAGACTTAAAACCTGATGGAAGTTTACTCAAACCTTCAACTAAAGACCTTTCAGGAGTGTAGTTTAATTTCCCCATTCACATGGAGACCAGAGCACCTTTATGATCTAATGAGCATTCTGTGACACTAGAAAAAAAGAACTGCTAGGGTATGTAACTCCCATGTCCTTTCATTTTTAATACAGAGGGTAAGAAAAACAAGAAACTTCTTTACTGTGAAGGTATCCCAATTTTTACCTCAATAATCCTTAAAAGCACACTGAAATATCACAGTGAACTGAGAAAGCAGTACTCAAATCTGAAAACAGACTTTTTCCATAATCCAAAATTAAAGTCTTGAATTGTCTGCATTTTTTTGCCCATTGTCACTGCAGCTAACTCTCTACTTTAGAGGCCAGAATCAGTTTTAATGAAAATCAGTCTTTTAAGGAAAATATTCTTTCTAAAAATAATGTTTGCATTCAAATAAAAGTTGCCTGTAACACTAATTGACAAAACATAGGCAAATGCGTCCATTGAGCACCATCATTTTGTTAACTGTTTATTTCAGTCCTTGGAGTTTATAAGTAGAGTCTTTGGCTCAGCTTCTAGGCACACATGATGATGTGGGGCAGGTATGCTAACAAGCCAAGATGACTCTTGAACACTGAAGGGACATCCAGCTATTTCACAATGATAGTATAAGAAATCAAGGCATAGTCCTATCAAATATGAAACAAAAGAAAAGAAATGAACAGTAAAGTTCAAGCCTGACTCCTGGCAGAGACGAGAGCCAGTCCATGGGAGGCTCCAAGTTCTGCCGTTATGTTTTTTCCCAACTTTAAGCTATGGCCCCTGGCTAGAATCCAAAGTGTCTTGGTACTCCACATCTCTGCTACTTGTTCCTCTTCGGTTCCTCATCCTGCCACACAAATTTCACCAGAGAAAATACTCCAAACATGACAGAAGGGATCCAGGGAACAAGAAAAGAGCGAAGTCAAGGGAGGACTGTCCAATTACAAAACAATACATTTAAAATACGCAAATGAATCTCACAGTGGCTTGTCACCCTGCCAGTAGTGTCAAAGGCCACATAATTTCTGCCTCCAGAGGTTTTCTCTCTATAAAATGGAGCTGATAAAGAAAAGTAGGAGGAATAATTAATAAAATGGATTGTGAATCCTTTAGCCAACATAAGATGATGCAACATTTACCTGGTGAAGAAATTTGAGGGCAATTATTTATTGGATTAATTTTCTCAATTTGTCCATATCCTGTTAACCCTTCAAAGCCATGTGAAATCATGCTTCCTTTATGAATTTCACGTATATCTTATCTGTATCATATAGTTAAATTGCTTCACATCCTCTTATTTCATATACTAAAATAGCTCCACACTGCTTATTGACTATAATGCAAAGCTAAAAAGACAATATATATACTTTTCCACAGCTTTAGGCTCTTTATACCTCATTCATGTTGTGAGATCCTAAATTAGTTTCTTCAGTGTCTTGGTTTTCTATCAACAAGTTGGAAATAGTATCGACTGTGACCTCTCACAGGTTGCATAAGACCTATGTGATAATTAATTTTCTCTAATTTGTTTTGTCAATACTTATTGAAGACCATTTATGTGCCAAGCATGGTGCTAAATCCTGGGGTAGAAATAAGACTCGACCCCCAGAAGCTCACTCTTGATGTCTTTTTAAGAGTTCAGTGTTTCAGATTTTTTGTTTAAAAGAGACATGACATAGGGGAATAGAAGGAAAAATAAGATAAAAACACAGAGGCAGGCAAACTGTAAGAGACTCTTAAATACAGGGAAAAAACTGAGGGTTGCTGGAGGGGAGGTGGGGGGATGAGCTAAATGGGTGATGGGCAATCAGGAGGACACTTTTTGGGATGAGCACTGAGTGTAATATATAAGAGATAAATCACTGGGTTCTATTTCAGAAGCCATGACAACATTGTATGTTAACTAACCTGAATTTAAATTTAAAAATATAATAATAAATTTTAAAAATAAAACAAAAGAGGCATAACATACATTTTCTACTCTCAAGATCAAATAATAAAGAATAACAAAAAGAACTAAAGGTCTAAGAAACTCAAGACCCACAAGACCCAAGAATAACAGGCCAAATCAATATTCCTTTCCAGCAGCTCTCCCAAGATGAAATATGATCACCTGTTAATGAACTTTACAAAGCAGAAAGCCCTCATGTTATCTTTCATATCCCAAAAGTGTTGACCCATTCCCTAGGAGACACTTTCGATCCAACCTCTCAAGAGAATAAAAAGAATCACACCTTTTCACCAGCCAATTTTGGCCAAAGGTTCTAATAACCAACACTGAACAAATTAACTGGAGTGAAATTGTAAATATCCACTGCATTTGCGACTACAAAAACAAGGTATCGGCCATGAAATCTCACACTGATTTCTTTAGAAACACAAATGCCTTCCGAAAACACATGAAAGTTAAAATTCATGATAAAATGCATTTTATTTTTTATCTTATTTTTAATAGTTTATTACCAAGTTGGTTTCCATATAACACCCAGTGCTCTTCCCCACAAGTGCCCCTCTCCATGATCATCACCTCCCCTTCCCCTTCCAAAATGCATTTTAAATGAATTTAGATTAATATTGAATGCTATAAACATATAAGGCATAATATAAAAAACAGCAAGCTTTAAAATAAATAAAGCCTCAAATACTCATGAAATTATAAATCTATAGCTACCCTCATACTCAATAGGAATACCAAAATATAATTACTGAATCTCAGTGATAAAAGTAAAGGCTCGGACCAAAGTTATATTAAAGTTACAAAAATTTTAAAAGTCAGGACTAATAAAATTTCTCAAGAACTCTTGACCACAATCCAATGAATTTCTCAGCTCACCACTGTTCTTCTTTTCCAAATCTTGAATACGAGCAGCTAAGAAAAGATGAAAATTAAAAGCAAAGCAAACAAACTTTTGACTGTGAAAGCTTATACACAGGATGGCTGGAAACAGAATTGCCATGTCCAGGCCCAAGTTAGCAAAGTCCTTTTTTAAAGAGATTAACCTTTCTCTTCAGGCTTGAAAACCCTATTGTCTGGGAAATAACTACTTCACTACCTTGAGACTGGACTCCGTGTTTCTTCCAGACCTAAGATAAGACACTCTTTCTTATCTTCTCTGAGGAAAAGACATAGCTCCAAAGTCCAGGAGACATGTCATACTCTAATACCAATAGAATTAGAGGCCTTACCAGATCACCTGACCCAAAAATAGTATGGAGGTGAAAAAAAAAAGCACTTGATGCTTCAAAAAAAAAAATTCCCCAAATTAAATATTTCTTCAGTAAATACATGTCCTAAATATCTTGACAAATTTCAAGGTGAAATATGACAACAGTTCTTTTACACGCTTAATGTATTACACTTCAAATTAGCACACACACTTTGGATTAACAAGCAGAAATATGCTCCAAGTTTTATTTGCAGTTATACTTCAAGTATGATGTAACATTTTACTTCAAGGGCTATCGACACTCTAGAATGAAGACAAGGGAAATTCTCATTGAAGCCAATTCAAAATAATTTATGGCTATAAAAATATTCTAAATATTTAAAATCATTCAGACATGTAATATTTGTACATGTGAATGACATATAAAGAGTTAAGTAAAATGTTATACAAAATATTTCCCTAGAAAGATTCAAAGCACCCTGAGTAATCTTCCTTTGATGTGTTTCAAGGCTTAGCAATCAACAGAACTGAAATTTTTAATACTAAACATATAAACTGCTCTTCCAATGAAGATAAAAAATATAGCTGTGTTTACGAAAGTCAACTAGAAATCCCAGAATGGAGTTTTAACATGAATTCATCCTATCACTGCAGCTAAGTTATTTAACATTTATTTGTCTGCATCATTTTCTCATGAGGAAATTGAGAAAGATTAATGATTGTGAAAAAAAAGTTTTGGACCTAAAGGTGTATCTCATCAAACACTCTATGTTCAGAGGAAGAATATTTGCCGTAATATATTTTAGAAGGAAGCTTCCAGTTTTACAAATCTACTGCGGATTTATCCCCAACATATTTTCCATAACTACTGGCAAGTGTGTAACATGCTAAGCTAAAGGTAAAGGGCAATTTTTTCCCTAGATCTGTCAGCAACCCATTCTCTCATTAGCCCATCAATTAACCATTCTATATCCCAATTTCTCTAAAACCCGGCCAAGTCAATGCCATGTAAATGACAGGGGTGTGTAAGAGTTAATGAGAGAATATATATCAAGGTCTATGCTCTCAGAAGACAGCACCAAAGGACACTAATTTGATTAAACATGAAATGCCCTTATGTTGATAGCCTTAGCAGAATTGTTAAAGAATAACTGGTGGGAAAATGCGTGTTTCCTGGGCCCCAGGTTTTGAATGTCAAATTTATTCATCATGTATCCATTTTTTTTTTAACATTTATTCATTTTTGAGAGACAGAGCACAAGTAAAGTTGGGGCAGAGAGAGAGAGGGAAACAGAATCCAAAGCAGGCTCCAGGCTCTGAGCTGTCAGCACAGAACCGATGTGAGGCTCGAACTCAAGAACCATGAGGTCATGATCTGAACTGAAGTCTGATGTTTAACAGACTGAGCTACTCAGGTGCCCCCATCATGTATCCATTTATTTGTTCCTTCATTCAGCAAGTTACCTATCTACTACTATATACCAGATACTCTGCTAGGCAATAGTGAAATGAACTGACATGGTCACGAGTCTCATGATACTTCATAGGAGGTGCTAAACAAATATGAATGAATTGGGACTTTCAGTGTATTAAGACAGCTTAATAATCAATCACACAACATATGATTATAAATTGTATTACAATGTATAATTAAAACTCTGCAGGAAAAAAAAACACAGGATATTCAGCCAGAAAATAATAGTGAGTAACAAAATTTAGATTGGATGGTTAGGGACAATCTCTCTGAGGAAGTGATATTTAAACTGAGATGCAAATGATACATATCAATTAAATGGGTAATGTGGGAGAAAATGCATTCCAGCCAGATGGATGCCATGCATGAAGGCTTTGAGTTGGGAATTGACAATGTTTTCCAGGAACTGCTGGACAAAAGTATGGTGAACAAGGAGTAAATGTGACCAGGTGAAATCTGAGAGATTGTCAAACTCTAGATCCTATAGGCCTTGGTAAGACCTGTTGAGGTATATATTTATCATTCATAGTACAGTAAAAGCCAATGAAGGATTTTAACATGGTGTCAGTCTCCAAAATAAATACTATACACCAGGTGGCTTAAACAACAAACATTTATTTCTCACAGTTCCAGAGGCTGGTAATTCCAAGATCAGGATGCCAATATAGTTGGCATTCTCCTCACATATGTATAGAGAGAAAGCAACCTCTTTCATGTCATTTCATACAAAGGCACAAATCCTATCATGAGAGCTCTATACTCACAACCTAATTACCTCCTAAGGATCCCATTTCTAAACACCATCACATTGGAGATTAGGGTTTCAACATATGAACTGGGGGAAGGGTCATAAACAGTCAGTCTATAGCACATGGAAAGTGCAAGTATTTTATGTTATAAAAATTGATGACTGTATAAAGAATGCATTGCATGTGAGGCACATCCATGTAAGAAGCTAACTGTGGTAGACCTGTTTGGGTGTCCTTCCCAGATCCCCTTTACCAGGCCAGCATACTCATCTCCCAGCCACACCAAGCGTTGACTGCTAATCAGTCATTCTGGACACCTTTTTCAGAGACTTGCCCTGATTGATTAATGTTGCTTTCTCCATTTTAGGGTCATGAAAGGCCAAACTTCTTTCCCTCAAAAATAGACAACTTTGCCATGTGGTTAGTGTTCCAGAGACCTCCCCATGTGGATCAAGCCAAAGCTAGAATATACATAAGATTATACATTTAATTTTATTTAAGTGGTGGAGGGAGAAGTCAAATCCAAGTAGACCAAAAAGTGAATGGAAAGTAAAAAAGTGGAGACAATGTGAGAAAAGAACACGGTTAAGTAAAATAACAGAAGCTGGTTGAGAATGTGGAGCAAGGAAGGACTTTCTTTGTTGGGTATTTTGTTGGTTGAATGGTTGGTGGGTTGGTTGGTCAATTGGTTGGTTGACTTTTCAGATGGAAGATGAACAGGGCGTATTTGATGAAAGGAAGGAATAAATTTCCATGAGAGAATGAGTATATCCAAAAAGTAAAGACTTTGAGAAAGTGAGTCAGGATGAAATATAGAGAACATGGAGAAGGACAGGCTCATTATAGGAGGGATGATGTTTCCGTCCTGTGTTAGAAGAGTAGTGGGAGTAGATGTTTAAAATATCCCATCTTGCGGAAGGTTTATTGATTTGGTAGTATGAAGATGAGAGCATGGCCCATTTCTACTTTATAAGGAAGAAAGATATATAGTTTTCAACTGAAGATGGGAAAACTTAAAATAACTCCTATGAAGATTAGGGTCATGCTTTCATTAGAGAATCACACCAAAAGCCAGGAGTATTGGATTCCCATTTGATCATGAATTTAGAGTGATACCAGACTGTTCATGTATGTGATTTTCTCCAGCCACGTTCAAACACAAGGGTGTGGCATAAAGATGGAGAATTGTTCACTAAAGGCTTGACGTCTTCCAGGCCAGTTAGAAACAGGAGTGTGGAAATTAAGGTTATCTCCAAAGAAAGAATTACAATGGCTGATTCTAAGCTAGATAAGAAAGGATGCTCAAGAAACAGTTAACAGTTAGAATACCTGAGTATATGAAGTCAAGAATAAGGAAGGGGCAGGGGCAGAGGGATATTTGAATTTTGGAGGTGGTGCAATTTCTGGGAGATAGAGATCTAAATGTGCCCAAGAAGTTCGTGCCTGAAGTCAATGTTGAGTGGATTGGTATGCTAAAATTGGTTTATATCATACCATTTGGTTCATGAAACCTAGTACTCTGGTCAGCAAATAGCGGTCAACTAACATGAATTCTCTTTACAAAAATAATTAACCATTGTTCCATCGGAAAGCAATCTGAATGAGTAAATTGTATTAAGTAAAAGACAAATATTTTCCCATTTTTCCCTTTGAAGAAACCTATAACTTCACATCTCAGAAATACTGGTTAAAATAAAGTTCTAAGAACTTTTTTTGCTGTTGTTCTGCTTTGTGGGGGTAATAGTCCTAATGTGGCCTTGGACTTCTCTAAGTCAGCACAACTGATCAATCAGCATTTTACTGATTGCTTCATTCCCCTTCTCTACATAAGAGGGGGAGAAAGCCCTTGCAAAACGTGTTTGTTCTGTTTGTTATTCTGGACAAAGCCGATAACGAGTTGCAGCTGCTATACACAGTGTACTGCTGCCGAGGCCACTGCTTTAACTTACAGATAGAAGTAGAGCAGCCAGAGATGTGCCTCGGGCTGAAGCAGCTGCTGTAAATAGGACAGCACTCACCAGCTACAGTATATGTGTTTCATTATCCAACAATCTGTTCCGTGAGGACAGTTTGATTGGCCAGGCAAGGGACTCAAAAGGAGAGATTTTTAAATATCACGACTCAGCTGAAAGAGTTCTTTTTTCTAACCTGAGAAATTTGCTCTGTCACTCTCAATAAAGATGCTTGTAATAGTAGGTGATGTAGACGCTGAAGGCAGGTGTCCCTCTGGACACGGGGCACCCCTGATGATTAGCCTTGGGGCTATGCCTCAGGCCTGCAATTCCGAGTGCTACAGCTCCTTGCGGACCCAGCCTTTCATCCAACTGAGTTTTGTTCTGCTGTGCCTGTGTAACTAATGACTGTGAGTCAAAAAGAAGTGAGGTCAACTATTTGCCCTTGACCAGTAAATAGGTGTTTAAACTGACCTAAGTAAAGAGCACCATTTGTCTATTATTTGTGATTTCATTTTCTGTTTTATCCTAGACTATTCACTGGGACATGAGGGAAACAATGGTAGTAGATATTAGAGAGGTTAACCCGAAGCAGAGACTGATTTCTGGAATGGAGGGATAAAACAGTAGGATTCTTAGGCCTTGCTTAGAAAGATTTGCAAAGAAAACACTATCTGTATGACCTTAAGCAAGTTGCTTTAACCCTTGGAGTCTCGGTTTCTTCATAAGTAAAGTGGGAGTAAGAAAATCTGCCATGGAGGACTGCTGAGAGAATTTAAGTAGAGTAAATTCTGTAAACTGTCTGGCACCGATGAGTAAAGGATTTTATGGGTCACTCATAACGTGAGTATGAACTGGCTCTTCACTTACAGCACAATTTGTCACTATATGGTAAAAGGTAAAATGAGCATATCCCATGGCAATTAACATTTCTCACTGTGTAACTTAGAGAAATACTAAAACATGTGCAAAATAATAGATATATATATATAGAGAGAGAGAGATTCATTGCGGCAGAAGCGAACCAGAGGAAATAATATTTAAGTGTGTTAACGTTCTTTTTCCTTTTGAAATTCTCTTTACTGACCTTCACCACATGCACACTCCATTTGCTTTCGGGTAGGTTTAGGATTATCACAGCAGGAATACAAAGAGAAAGAAAAAGTTAATATTTATCTTCTGGCATTCCAAAGGTTTTTTGCAGTAAGCCAATGGTCCTAAAAAACAGGATGTATTTTAAAATTCTTTAAACCTAACTATTAACTTATCAGACCTAGCCTAGAGGACTCAGATTCCTTAGCACTCCTCCATATTACCAATGGACCACCCTTCTTTATTATAATTACTGGGCATTCAAGTGGAAAGAGGGAACAGCACAGAAGCAGCACACAGCCTTCCACCTCTAGGCTGAAGGGTGCCGGGGAGAACGTGGAAGCACAGGGAAACCAGGAGGTCAGATCCGTTTCCCTTATTCCCAGTGTCACCCCTGGGTCCTCCTCCAGGACCACTCACTTCAGGAAGCACAGTCATGGAGCACAACCGACAGGGGTTAGGCCAACAGATGCATGAACGTGAGGAAGAGCTCTTGGTATTCCAGGCCTGGAAGCTGGAAATGCAGAATCACCCAGGACCATCCTCACTGTGGCAGCACAGAGGTTTTAAAGTACCTGAGGAATTACGAAGCCGAGGGTTGAGACGAAAAGATCGCTGCAAGCAGATCATTTTAAACAAGAGACAACTAGCTGCTTCCCCCAAGGAGCAGGTGGAACCTAACGCCACAGAGGGAACAGCGGAGAGAGCAGACCAACCAGCCGTGCTGCAGATACCAGCAAGGATCCAGAAGACACATCTAGCCAGGCACCCTTCCATTCTCTACCATCAAATCATTTAAACCAAACAACCAGATTCCACCTTGAAGAGGAATAGGGTAAACAGGCAGAACTTGGGAAAACTGAGTATCCACATAGATCAACCAAGCAAGGACAGAGCTACCTAAAAGGGATGTTTGGGGGCCATCTGGGTGGCTCAGTCAGTTAAGCATCCGACTTTGGCTCAGGTCATGATCTTGTGGTTTGTAAATTCAAGCCCCATATCAGGCTCACTGCTGTCAGTGCAGAACCTGCTTTGGATCCTCTGTCCCTGTCTCTCTCTGCCCCTCCCCCATTCATCCTCTCTCTCCCTCTCTCTCTCTCTCTCTCTCCCTCCCTCCCTCCCTCCCCATCTCCCAAAGATTAAAAAAAATTTTTTTAAAGAGTATTTACATTGCAGCATTGGCCTCAAGGTAATGTCTACCAGCTCAGACTAAAATTTATTGTTTTGTTTTAGAGAGAAAGCATGAGCAGGGGAGAGGAGCAGAGGGAGAGAGAGGGAGGGAGGGAAGGAGGGAGGGAGGGAGGGAGGGAGAGAGAGAGAGAGAGAGAGGGAGAGAGAGAGAGAGAGAGAGAGAGAGAGAGAGAGAGAGAGAGAGAGAGAGAGAATTTCAAGCAGAGCCTACGCTTAGCACAGACCCCAAGGCAGGGCTTGATCCATGACCCTGGGATCATGATCTGAGCCAAAATCAAGACTCTAACACAACTGACTGAGCCACCCAGGCACTCCTAGTGTTTAATTTGTATCAGGTGAAATAGACCAGATTAGTTATAAATAAAAGAAAATTAAGCTACATTTTCTTTGCATATCTGAGCCTTCTGTGAGTAATTCCAAACCTTGCTCCAAGATAATCAGTGGAGATATGACTGAACATGCACAGTATACCAACTCTGTGGAATATTTTGCAGCTGATTAAAAGACAAAAGTAGATCTCTACATACAAAGGGTAAGAACAAACACTAACACAACATCTACTCAGTGTATTGGCTTTGCTCTAAATGCTTCATGTGTGTTAACCCATCTCATCCTCCAAAAATCCTGGGAGGCAGGTTCTTTGTTATTCTCATTTTATGTATGAGAAAAGTGAGACACAAAGTTAAATTGTCTTCTCAAGCTTCCCCTACAAATTAGTGATGAAACCTAGACAGAAATATCTCTAAGACAGGGTGCCTGGGTGGTTCAGTTGGTTAAGCATCCAACTTCAGCTCAGATCATGATCTCACAGTGCCTGAGTTCGAGCCTGGTGTCGGGTTCTGTGCTGACAGCTCAGAGCCTGGAGCCTGCTTGGAGTTCTGTGTCTCCCTCTCTCTGCCCCTCCCCTGCTCACGCTCTGGCTCTGTCTCTCTCAAAAACAAATAAACACTAAAAGAAAGAAAGAAAGAAAAAGAAAGAAAGAAAGAAAGGAAGGAAGGAAGGAAGGAAGGAAGGAAGGAAGGAAGGAAGGAAGGAAGGAAGGAAAAAGAAAGAAAGATCTCTAAGACACCTGGTGGATGAGAAAGGCAACTTAGAATACTACACATAGTATAACTAATAAATACACACATGTACACAAACCAACACTATCCAATTTTATCTATAATTGATGGGAAGAGGTTTGAGAGGATATGATCAAATTAGTTATAATATTCTCTAGTAGCAGCAAGAGGTTTTCCATAGGGAAGAATGTTGTCAAAGATTTCAGCCTTATCTGTAACGTTTTAATTTTTCATATTCACAATACCGCAATGCACTATTCATGTAGCTAAAAATTGATAATATAGATGATACAAAAATGGTGGTCTGAGGGCATGGTGATAAGTAATTTTTTTTTTACTTTTCTACTTTATCTGCAATACGCTAATATCATAGAAAATTATCTTTAAAATGTAAGAAGTATTAGATAATGTTGAAAGTTAATAAATTGCACACTGTTTATCCTCCCATCCCCACTGGGTATCAGTGGACTGATTTTTAATCATGCAATAGTAATTAAATAGGAATCAATGGCATTCTCTCAAGAACACTAACAAACAAAAAGCTACTCAAGACGAGGTCATTCCTATTGAAAAATAAAAGAACAAGAAGTAAATCATTGAAATTAAAATACATATAATTATTTAAACATCTAAGGATATTTAATTTTTACATTCAACCACTATAAACTTGTCCTCCTTATTTTTTTCAAAAACCAGTTGAACCTTCAACTCTAGGCTATATTGTATAATCTGTAATATACAAAAGTAGACCATTTTAAATGTGATATCATTATGTATGTATATGCATAAATATGGAAAGAAACAAGGATACAGGATGTAACATCATAGGAAATATAGACCTCTGTAAAGTTTATAATGGCTTTTAAACCTTGAATAAGCATATTGGGTCAAGACAGGAAATCTGAAAATGAAGCCTTATTAATTTGAAAGATAATTTCATTATGTAATTATACAATCTCCATTCTTGTTTCTATTCTTGCCACAAACAAATAAAAAGGGCTGCCATAGGAAAGATTGTGAATTATATTGCCCAGCCTAAGGCCAGGAGGATCAAAGCACCCGTATTTAGTCTACGAGAAGCCATTGTTTCAGAACTGCTCTTCCCACCTGGAAAAGATTAGTAGTACTGGCGAGTAGTGTGGAAGTGAAAAAGTTGTGTGTTTTGTAGGGTACCAGACTGCTTTAGTCTCTGTGCAAGGCCAGATTTAGCACAAAGAAATCATCTGTCAATAGTACCCAATGAATCGTATCACCACTAATGCTAAAAAAATAACTTCTATCTTATTTTCATATAAAATGGTCCCATACTAGAGCAGACTCACCATCCTGTACACAAAGCCTTTACTAACCCCATGCCTATTACCCCAGCCAGACTGAATTAGGCAATTATTCCCTCCAGAATTCACAGTAAACGCAAAAGAAATATACATATACTCACATGGAAAGAATTTTGCCAATTACAATTGCTTTTTTTTCGCCCTTCCCTTATCACTAGCTCTTCTGACCACTCAGTTGGTTTGAAAATTAACCCCCTTAGCAATGTACTGTAACTGAACCTGGTGGTGATTTGAGGAAATAGAAACCCAAAACTGATAATTCATCTTTAGACAATGTGTGATACACCTCTGTAGCTTATCAGCATTTCAAAGTACAAGAGTTTAAGAAATCCCTACTAAAATGCATCTGGTATCACTAAGGAAGGGAATGGTGGACTTTATATCTTTCTGGGTTTCTGGTGTTCATGAATATGATGTAAATTTACCACTAACTCTCAACTGCTGATATTTCTACCACTTGAAACGGTGAAACCACCTGTTAGTACTTACATAGGCTTTTTCCTGTTCACATTTATTGATCTTGTACAAGTTAACTTTAGTTTTAGAAGTAATCTAAAAATTATTCAGAGTTCCCATTCAATAATTCGTTCTCATGTTCTTTCTTCCTTACTTTCATTTCCCTCTTAGTGGATACATGATTCCATCTGGCAATTTGAATTCTCTGCAAAGGTATTATGACAGCAGATTCCCACAGTTGGTGTTTATAATTCCAGTGATCTTTGAAGACCTATTGGTTTATTTTGGATTGCCCATCCACTGGGTTTATATCTAAAGAATCACAAAGAACTATTTAACCAGAAGGATTTGTTTTTAGCTATCCAGAAAAAAAGCTTTGTGATTATTAGGAACTAGAGAGTTAGTTTTGTTTAAAATTTAAAAAGATGTTTGTAATTTTTTAAATAATAGTTTATTGTCAAATTGGTTTCCATATAACTCTCAGTGCTTCTCCCCACAAGTGCCCCCACTTCATGACCATTCTCCCCCCTTCCACCACCCTCTCCCCCTTCAGCCCTTGGTTCGTTTTTAATATTCAATAGTCTCTCATGATCAGGGCTAGTATCCAAAATCTACAAGGTACTCACTAAACTCTATACCTGAAAAATGAATAATCCAGTGAAGAAATGGGGAGAAGACCTGAACAGACACTTCTCCAAAGAGGACATCCAGATGGCCAACAGGCACATGATACGATGCTCAGCATCACTCATCATCAGGGAAACACAAATCAAAACCACACTGAGATACCACCTCACACCAGTCAGAGTGGCTAAAATGTTTGTAATTTTTTAATTGTATACACATAAAGTCCTTTTGTAAGATATTAGTTTCCATGTAATGTGCTCAGGATGGATTTAGCTAAACATGTGTGTGACCACACTGAAACAGACTCAAATTGGAAATGACAGTATAATGTCCACTTTAAAAATGTTGAATATGAAGTTGCAGATCTGGGTTTGAATCTCTAAATCTGTTTTCTCATCTGAAAAATTAAGAATCACAGTAGTACCTTTCTCATCACACCCATTTTAGATGGCCTACAGATGGGCAGCAAGCTGATTTGGGGGGAAAGGGGTTAAGCTGCAGTTGCATTCATCTTTACCCAATAAAAATGAAGAAGTTTCAATGTCATTAAAGAATGGAGAAGGAAAAAGAAAGGAGAGACTGGACTTCTTTTTTAGTTTAAGTGCAAACAGTAAAACAGAGAAAGTATTATAAGCGAGATATTTTTGAAATATTAATTGATACATAGCCTACTAAATCAAACAGCCACATTCCTTACTTCCAGGAGAGGATGAATATGACAAAGAACCAAAACGTCATTCCTCGGCTTTGGTATTCAAAGCTCTCCAGCAGCTGAAGCAGAATCTGGAAAGCGAGGCTTTCAGATATTATTGTGAGAAAACGGATTTGTGGGCTCCAGTGAGCCAGAGCTTAAGTGACTCAGCATAGCATTTGTAGTATAAAACATGAGGTTTCCCAATACTAAAAGGTAGACAGAGCCTTTAATGGGAGGTAGGTAAGGAAGGGAAGAAGATGAACCAGGTGAGAGTCTTACAGGGGTTGGGCAGATTGTCACATGCTGATATGGGTAGGTGGTGGACCCACTCTCTACCAACCTGCCCACCCCACCGTGATTAAACGCCCAGAATAGAGGAGCAATTAAAACACCCGTGGCAGGGATACAAATGCTTTGTTTCTCAAAGCGTAGCCAGGGAACACTGTAAGTTCTTAAGAAAATCCCTCATTCAGCCTGGCGCCAAAGCAACATGGCAGAAGGGTCACCACCATGGCTGGGGAAGGCTCTAGACAGATGAGCCAGATGAAGCTTCCCAGAAAACCAGACTCCACTCTCTGCATGGAAAGTAGCCATGAGTTCTTGAGCAGCCTCTATGGAAAAATAGGCAAGTGTGCAGAGGGCCTGTGGCCTGAAGAGAGCTAAAATTGGGTCATGGGGTAAAGTCGGGATCTCTAGACCAGAGACTCTGCCAGATCCAAGTACATCAGCACCAGATGCTGCACAAAGGCCCAGGTGCTGGAAGAGACCTGCCATACACTGGTGGAAGACCACAAGGACCAGGGAAGACCCAAGAAGCAAGACACTCCTCTGTGAATGCCAGGATGACTTATAACTTGTCAACTTAGATCATTTCTAGAGATAACTGAAGAAGGGACCAGAAAGATAACCTCAGAATTGTACTGAATAAATTAGAAGTAACTGAACTAAGTTGAGCTGCCAAGAGTAACAGTAAGTACAGACTTGAATTAAGATAGTTTCAGTAAGAAAAATAAGCAATCCTGGGGCACCTGGGTGGCTCAGTCAGTTGAGTTTCTGACTCTTCAATTCTGCTCAGGTCATGACCTCACAGTTCATGGGTTCGAGCCCAGCATCAGGCTCTGCACTGACAGAGCAGAGCCTGCTTGGGATTCTCTCTCTCCCTCTCTCTGCCCCTCCCCTGTTCGCATGTGCTTGCTCTCTCTCTCTCTCTCTCTCAAAATAAATAAACTTACAAAAAAGAAAAATAAACAACCCATTCTATACACATGAGTTATGAGTGTAAATTTTAAACCCACTACAGTGTCTTATCAATTATATATTTTTATGTAAAGAAAACCCACTGAGACTTCTTGGAAACTTACTGCCTGTTTCTTCTAAGACAATTTCAAGGTAACAAAAGCATAATCAATGCTATGCGCTGAAGTCAATAACTGCCACAGAAGAACAATCCCAGAAATGTACAAATCTGACCTACAGCAATATATATTAATGGTTTTCAGTAATTGTTACAAGAGTGGACAGTCATTTATCTTTCAGTAATGAGTTTGCATTCAGCAGAAGAAAAATGAAGTGATTATGCATGGTCCCTCCTCCTTGAAAGGTGCCCTTCATCCCTTTCCCAGCACAAGTGAGGGGGAACACCAGAGGGGAGCAGCGACTCCATCAGTCACTGCAGCGCTGGCCATGTTTCTAAGCAATGTGTGCTTCTTAGGCAGCCCCTCCAAAGGCAGCCTTCGTGCCTTTGAAATGTTGCTTATTTTCCCACAGCTGTCTGGCAGTAGCAGCCGAGTGCTAACTCATCAGAACACGTGGCGCGGACATCCAACATGACTCTATCAGTCACATTACACTTGGACTAATCAAGGAGCAGTCAACAAAGGGCGGCTAAGGACGCTGGCTTGATTCAACAGTTCACTGTCTGATTAAACCAGGCACAGCGCACTTTCACAGTTGGTTTCCCTATTCCCCAACGGCTTTCCTTTGAAGAGAAGGAGGAACAAAGGATTATTTTTGATTACTCTGAAATGAACTTGTTCCTAATGATCATTTGATTGACTCCCCCTGCTAAGCCGCTGTCTGGTGCATTATCCCTCAGGTGCCTCAACCAAGAAGCCCCTAAATTGCAAAGTTGGGAAATACTCCAAATGATTCCTTTACAGAAAATAGATGAATCTGTATTGTTTTGGAAATCCAGATACACAGCTCATTACCATTGCCTTCAGCCCTATGAAACTAGACACACATAGCTTCCATTGATAAGGCTACGTCCTAGGAATCTTACTTTTCATACAGGTTGTAACTGAGAAACACAGACTCAGGAACCTAACTGCCTGGTTCAGATCCTCGACTCACCACTTACAAATGTGTGAACTTGAGGGGCGCCGGGTGGCTCAGTCAGTTAAGAATCCAACTTCGGCTCAGGTCATGATCTCACAGTCTGTGGGTTCGAGCCCCGCATCTGGCTCTGTGCTGACAGCTCAGGGCCTGGAGCCTGTTTCAGATTCTGTGTCTCCCTCTATCTCTGCCCCTCCCCCACTCAGGCTCTGCCTCTCTCTCTCAAAATAAAATAAAGACATAAAATTTTTTTTAAAAAACCCCAAATGTGTGAACTTGAGAAAACTGCCTACCTAACTTCTGTATGCCCCAGTTTCTAATCTGTATGATTGGAATAATGGTATTGCTTATCTCATAGGTCATAATGAGAAGTAAATAAGTGATTTATAGGTAAAATGCTTGCAATAGTATCTAGCCTATAAGTGTCATAGAAGTGTTAGCTACGTGTTTATCATTATTGTTATTGCTATGTTTGCAATCTCGAGGTACTCTACCCAGGAGCAGTTTTTATTTGCCCAAAACTCTGCCCTAAATGTAAGCCTTCAGAAAACCAAAAAACCTGTTTTATCCTTAGGGTCTTCTTTGAGACTATGAGACTCCCATCTATTTAAGGCAGTGCAAGGACAATGATGGCAGGCAGGAACATTTTCTCAAAGATCTTTGTGACCTAGAACACCTGTTCAACCATGGTCAAAGAGTGTGATGTTCAAGGCTAAGTACTGCGTGTGTCTTACCAAAACAAAATAAAAACAAAACCATAAAATCGTCCTATTTGGATTGTGGCTAAGGCTTGCATCAGGTTGGTAGAGTTCCTCACCAGGTATAAGACACCACAGATAGGAACCTTTTAATTAGTACCAAACTTGCTCTTTAGAAATATATATCCCCTAAATCAAAGTTTGAAATGAATAACTTCAAACTAAGTTTAAGCAATTTAATTTCATTTTAATGACCTAATATTTACAAAATTACTCATTCACACCCAATAACACTAAGTAGTATATGAAGTTCTGTCTACATCTGTTAAGGACATGATATCAAGCAATTTTATTGAATAGAACAACTCAGAATTTACAGCCCTGGCACAGAAACCGCTATGTGACAATCCAAAGCATGTAGCTTTCTTGACCCAGGAAGCTTGAACTTCAAAACCAAACACAACTGTTACCTGTTGTGTGTGCACTAGTCCCTTCATGGCTAGTCCTACCAGGAAACAGTGGAAAGGCAGAAAAGCCTACACTGACTTCAGTGTTACACAAGGCTATTTTGAAACAAGAGACTTCTTGTTGATTCAGAATTTGGGACCTCTAAGTAGAAACCCATTCATTTAGCATTTTATCAGTTTCTCTTTCCATTCTCCAGGACAATTTTTGATCTAATAGTTTCCAAGTAACACATTTCTCTTCCAAATGACTCTAAGGTCAAAGACTAATTAACCTTTTCTCTTTAAGTTTAGCGATAATCCAGGCCTTGTTGCCTTATTTTGGAGTTTGGAGCTGCCTTATAACTCTCCAAAATTAATTACACTTTCCTTAAAAGGTTTCATAGCTCTTTGCAATCTAGCAGAGACTAATGAAATGGTTAAACTTTCACTCCTGGAGACCTAATGAAAACCATGGTACAGAAATGTAGTATTCATCAGAGAGCTAACTAATTTTTTATTTATTTTTATTTTTTTAATGTTTATTTTTTTTTGAGAGAGAGAGAGAGAGACAGCACATGAGTAGGGGAGAAGCAGAGAAAGAGGGAGAAACAGGGTCTGAAGCAGGCTCCAGGCTCTGAGTTGTTGGCAAGGAGTCCAACACGGGGCTCAAACCCACAAACTGTGAGACCATGACCTGAGCTGAAGTAGGACGCTTAACTGGCTGAGCCACCCAGGTGCTCCTGAGCTAACTAATTAAGCTTACTAGAGAATCGGGAAATTGTCAAAGTTAACCAAATCCCACACCCTTGAAAGAGATCATCATGTACATGAACCCATCAGAAATCCTTGCTGTCCTCACTGACTTAGGAAGCTTGAGTTGCTAATTTAATACACATTAAGATGTACATTTTTTCAGCAATAGGGAAAATTATATGCAGGGTCTCGATCTCCAAGAACAAGGGAGTCCAGAAAGCCAGGTACAGCACAAAAGAACTGAAAACAGGGTTGTAATGATCTATTCGTGCTTAAATCTTAACATTCGGTTAAAGCATGGGTAAAATTTCACCTCATATTAAAGCCAAATTTACAATCTTGTTCCCCAATCCTTCTTGTAGTGGGTTGTAAACAATTTAAGCAAACCATCTGTTCAAAACGGATTCTGCCATGAACTCCTCCCTGTAAATGACCTTTTTCCCCCTGCACTCAAAGGTACATGAAATTCACTAATCTTTCTTTCTTTCTTTTCTTTTTTCTTTTTTTCTTTTTTTTTCTTTTTTGTCTTTTCTCATTCATTAGGCCAAGTAAAACAGAGCTTGAAGGCATAACTTCCTCGAATTTAAACAAATACTTGAATGCAAAGCTTTGGGTTGGATTGCCTCATTAAAATGTTCCCAATTGATTACTTTTATTGTTCACTTTTTCAGTAGGCATGGAATGATAAGTACCAAAGAAATAAAAATCCTAAAATAACTGGTAAATCACTGGACAATTGAGAGACCATTACACAATGCTAAATAGAAACCACAGGAGCTAACAGCTCACAGAAGAATTCTGTTTAAAATTACAGACTGAACATAGAATTATCTGTTCTGCAGAGTTCATATTTTTTCCCCCTGTCTTTGCCTGTTACGGCTAAAATTAATTCCCCAGGGCTTTCAGCCCCAAGGCCACGATCTTTCAACTTTCATACAAGTTCCTCTTTCTGTCATCATTTCTCCTATATCAGAAACCAGCAATGTGAAGTCATGTCCTGGAGAGTTTTCAAGTCTTGCCATTTCATTCAAGCTGAGACATGGCAAGAGTTTTTAGGACAATATTACCGGCTATTTTTCAAAAGACATATAAAAGACTTAAATAAGAATAAAGATTAAAAAGTCATTACCTCAGGAATGTTTCCTGATACTAACTAAGGCCATTATTCTCCAAGCTTATTGTGCATAACACATGGAAGGAATGATGGTTAAAATGCAGGTTCCTGGGCCACGTACCAGCCCCACTGAATCTGAATTGCTACGATTGAAACTGGCTAGATGCATTTCTAATGAGCATCTAGTTCTTTCTGAAGTAGATGGTTGTCAACTACATACCCACCAGAACTAGAATAATAATGGAGGTTGGGGTAAAAAATAGTTAGACGGTATTGGTGATGCAGGAGGAAGATTCTGGAATTTGGCTAACTGCTGACTTTATTACTAGCACTCACAGCTACTCCCTTAGGTTAAGCTATGTAGTCTTCATCTCCATCAGCATCTTCACCTGAGGAATGAAAATACTCATACCTCCCTTGTAGCACTATTGTAAAGTTAGGTTTACAGTACTGAAGACACTCAGTGAGATAGAACTACTAGAAATTGGCTGCCCCGGAAGTGAATGCCCCTGGCAGCAGGCCAGAAGAAAACTTTTTTGCTTCAGGAATTGTGACGTTTATCCTTGTGTCTCTAATGTGTATACAAACACAACTGTCTCTGAAACAGCAGGTGAAAGTAGTCTAAAATGTAAGTTCTAGAGTTAAACCAGCTGAATTTAAATAATGCAATCACTTATTTGAGCAAATTAATATTTATGTGCCTTGGTTTCCTCCTCTGTATAATCAGCATACTGAGTATCTGCCTCCTGTAAAATGGTTGGCAGAGTACTAGTCAAAGCTCAATCATTTTGCTATTATTGTACCATAGGAAAGGGGATTTAATGGAGAAAAGTGAATAATTTTATCTTATATTTCAGGATAGAGGAAAAATGGATGCAGATTATTTTATTATGGATCAACAACATTTAGAAATGTAAATTGTCGTCATTTTCAACAAACATGATTCCATATCAGAAGAGTCTAATCCACTTAAAGAGTTCAGTAACTCCATCTATCAAAAATCATATTTCACTTAGTATATAACAACCCATTTTGTAGAGGAATTTGGTAATAATTCTGCTAAACTTTTATATGTGACCTCAGGTCCTTATGCAGGTCACTTCGATAGCAACCTTCCTATCATGAAGGTAATTATAAAATGGTAACCTTTACCAACTAACCAAGAAATTGTAGTATTACACTTCTAATAAAGTGTTTACAATCTGTAAGCTTTTTAAAAGTTAAGAGCTTAAAATCATTAAAATTCATTATAAGAAACTTGAAATCCATAAGAGAAGATTTAGCTGGTGACAAGATCTGAAAATGCTTTTGAGTGAAAATGTCCATCCTTATATTGAGTGTATATCTCAAGTTGAAATAGAATAGAATTGAACTGACATGGAGCAATGAATGGGCAATAAAATGGAGGTAGAATAAATGCAGTTAAGATGAAACCAAATAAAATCTATACTTTACCCATCCCCATCCATCTCTACAATACTGTCACTTATTATCCGGGTGTCTAACCTAGTTCCTACTTCCAGTGTGAAGGAAGACTCTGTCTCTTGCTCCTGGTAGAAGTATTGATCAAGTAGTGAAGAGTAAGCAAAATTATTCTGGAATGCTATCTTTCTAGGTTCCTTTTTTCTTTTCTTTTCTTTTCTTTTCTTTCTTTTTTTTTTTTTTTTTGCCAGAATCAAAGGAAAACTCAAGCTAAAATACTTTTCACCGTTTTCTCTCAAGAGGCTAATGTTTAGGACTTAAGCATCTGTAATGCAATAAACCCAACAACCAAGAGAGGGCAAATGAAAAAAATCCTTCTCTGGTCTATAAATTTGACTGGAGGAAATAAATAGTGCACATGGACTCTCTGGTTATGGAAAGAAGTGGCCTCTAAAATAGGTTCATTCTGGCAGAGCCTTTAAACCTGAAGACAAAATTTTAAACTAGTTCCAGGAGAAAGTGAACATTCCTTAGAAGTTTACTCTTTTCTCTCTTGACTTCAATTCAGTTTAATACCACAGTGACTTCTTTTGTACCTACTACGTGCTAAGCCTAAGTATATTGAATGATGATTAAGGCATGGTTCTCTATGTCCAAAGATACTAGAAGAGTCAGTACCAAGTTAACTCCAAGGAGAGTTCTTCTGTTTTTCTGGCTCTGCCAAGACTGACTTTATATTTCCAGTTCCATCTCACTATAACTCCCTTTAAAAATCTTAACTTGGACTTCTCACCATCATGATAAATTCAAATATGCATAAAGCCAAATGTATAATAATTACCTCTTTCCTGCTCCCCCCCTAGAAAAGCACTCTATATTCCAAATTTTCCCATGGCATCACTATTTTCCCAATCAACCCAGGCTGTAAAAGTTATACTTTCTTTGAGTCATCTTTTCCTCTTCTGTCCCACTATGTCCCACAGTTAGCCACCATGTGCTATCAAATACTGCAGAGGAATTTACCCCACAACAATCTTCTCCCTTCAACTCCTATTACTAACTGCACCTTATTTCAGAGTCCCTTGACTTTATCTATTACAGTTAAAAGTAAGATAGGATGACAGACATGTGCCTCACTTACACTCATGCACTTGAAACTAAATGAATAAGAATATAGTAGACACAGGAGTGCCTGGCTGACTCAGTCAGTAGAGCATACAACTCTTGACCTCAGGGCTGTGAGTTTGAGCCCCACACTGGATGTTGACATTACTTAAAAATAAAATCATGGGCACCTGGGTGGCCCAGTCAGTTAAGAATCTGATTTTGGCTCAGGTCATGATCTCACAGTTCATGAGTTTGAATCTTGTATCAGGTAAGCATAAGCCCTGCTTCTGGTGAGCTTGAACCATGTTTTGAGTGAGGATGAGCCCTACATCCGTTGACCATGAGCCCGGCTTTTCCCCCGTCTCTGTCTCTCTGTCTCTGTTTGTTTCTCTCTCTCTCTCTCTCTCTCTCTCTCTCTCTCTCTCTCTCTCTTCACCTTGGCTCACTTGTGCCCTCTTTCTCTCAATAAATAAAAAAAAACCAAATTAAAATCTTTTAAAAAAGAATGTTGTATACACAGTTGGAACAGGTTCATAATTCACCACTTATGCACCCAGGTTCCACACCATTCCTGCCTTTCCTGAGGCACTGTTGTTTGGTTCATCCTTCTCTTCTTTGAGCTACCTTGATGTATTTCCAATAAATTACTTTTTTTTTAACTTACTGATATCTGTTGCTTGCAACCAAAAGAATCTTAACAAATGCAAAGGGAAATGAGATTGAGAGTGAAATAAACTGAGTCAATAAATAGTAAAAGGAGACAGAATGTCCCTCAGGTCTATATTTTGTTAAAGCTTAATTGGTACTCTCAATACAAATAAAGATGTTATGAATGTTAAGTGGAGGCCAGTGTGGACAGCTTTCTTCAGGGGGTCTAAGGTAGCACTGTGTACATTACTGAGGCTGTTGTAGGGTCACGAAAAAGGTTTCTATTTTTATGCTGTGGCATAAAAATGTTTTATCTCATCACATGGCAACCCAGAAAAATGTGCCTCCAGATCACCACCTTCCCTTTGTTCTAATTATATGCCCCCTAAACAACCACAATTAACGGAGTATAACTTATCTCAACATCGGTAACAAAGTGACCTGTGTTGAAAATGTTAGCACTTTAAAGGGACAGCCCCCATTTTAAATGAACAATATCAACATGCATTTAGTTACAATGAAGGTCTTCCAAAGACTGTAATAATTTCTTAAGAAACCAACAAAATCTGGCTTAAGGTCCTAACACGCTAAGGAAAATAACCTTAACTCAGCCACAAATTCATAAGGAAAACGTCAGTCTCTGAGCCATTAGTGCAGTCTTCTTGTCACTGACTCTGATCCCCGACTCCCGCTCTGCTGTATCAGATTTCAACATCTGTGTAACAATCCTCATCCCCAAAAGACTCTCATGCTCATTCATTCGTTTTTGGCTTTTTTTTTAATCTGTCAAGCACTATAGCAGGTAAGAGAGATATAAAGAGCACAAAAGATGGATAACAACTAGTTTATTAATAACTAATAATTTATTAATATTATGCTAGTGAATGTAACAAAGAACAAATAGAATATTCTATTAGGATATATAAGAGGGTCACTTATCCAAGTTCAGGTTATCAGGGAATGTTTCCATGAGAAATAAGATTAAAGATAAGACCTGAAATATGACCCCAGATCCCTCCCTTCAAATCTTCTTCCCATCACTGCCAAATGTCCAACACTTCCCCTATGTGCAAAATCTCTGCCTGCTGGGAATATAATTTAACCAAAAAGACCCATCTTTAGGAACCACTGGACTAGGTGATTTGTTTTTTTTTTTTTATGTCTATGGGGTTTTTTGGGTTTTTTTTTTTTGAGAGACAGAGAGAGACAGCATGAGCCGGGGAGGGTCAGAGAGGGAGACACAGAACCGGAAGCAGGCTCCAGGCTCTGAGCTAGCTGTCAGCACAGAGCCAGACGTGGGGCTCCAACCCACGAACTGTGAGATCATGACCTGAACCAAAGCCGGACGCTTAACCAACTGAGCCACCCAGGCGCCCCTGGACTAGGTGATTTCTAAGATCCCTTATAGATCTAAAGATTCTATGATTAGTTTTCAGTATGTGTATAACATTTCATATTATGGGAATCCTATTAGATGATGTTCCTGATATATATTTTTTAAATTTTTTAAAGGTTTTATTTATTTTGAGAAAGTGTGAGTGGGAGAAGGGCAGAGAGAGAGAGAGAGAGGGAGAGAGAATCTCAAGCAGGCTCTGCCCTGTCAGCACAGAGCCTCAGACAGGGTTCAAACTCACGAACCCCAAGATCATGACCTAAACTGAAATCAAGAGTTGGTTAGCTGACTGAGCCACCAGTCACCCCAAATCTCCCTGATGTATTTTTATGCAAGACAAGTAAGTTACAAAGAAATGTTTATGGTTACTCCATGTTTAAGAAAATGAACAGCAGTGGAGTATAGGTGCTTTTGTTGGTGTACAACTTTATAAGCATGAAGAAATCCGTGCAGGGAAACACATTAAGCTATTAACAATGATTTGCTAATGGAAGAAAAAAGGAGAATAAAAAAGGGGGAAGCAATAGAATAACTTACAAATTTCATGATATAATTTTAAGTAAAAATTCAAGTGTAAATATCCTATGTATATACTATTTCTAAAAATCTGTAAACATTGAAAATAATATAGATTTTGGTCCTAACAAAATAGAAGTATCATGAATAAATGCCAGTACCTATTGACTGATTAGATGACAAGACCGTAACAATTTGTATCATTGTTTTCTGTTTTCATTTTAATACTACGCTTGCAGTTAAGTCATGTTTAAGCTTCTGATTTTAAATTGATGGTGCTTCCATTCCACTTAAAAAGATCTCTTTAGTTCAGCTTGACCCTCTCTCTTCAAGCAATTTCCTACTACTTCCCAAATGCACCCACCTAGCACTTTTTATCAGTAACCTTCAGTTTTATGGCTTTTGTGATAAGTGTCAAGGTGTTTGGGGAGGGGGAGTGAGAAGGATTTCTGGAATTCTGCTGCGGCATGCACTGTGCTAGGATCTTTGCATTCATGAATCCACTGAATCCTTACAATAATGTTAAAATGGAGGCATTTATAATTAAGGACACTGGGTCAATTCACCTTCAGCTCCCCCCAAAGGGCCAGAACTTGAGTTTTCACATAGGACAGCCTATTTATAATATTCACCCTTTAACCACTATGCTTGATCTCCTGTCCTCCTTTCCATGCTCATCTCCCATGACTCCACCAAGAGTCCCCTCTTCATTCTAGCAGTCATGATGGACTGCTTGCATTTTCCAACACTGGCCACTCTTTCTCTCGCCCAATCTCCTCCTCTCAAACTTTGCCTTCTTTTCTTCCTTCTTCTCCTCCTCCTTCTCTCTGTCTCCCTCTCCCATCCCATTTACTTGGTTTGGAATATAATACTTTTCTACCATCCATATATCAAGTCAACTTCTATTCATTTCCTAAGACTCAGCCCAGTTAGCCTCTCCTTCAACAAAACATGGCGTAGCCAAAAAGACTCAAGACCATCCTCTCTGCTTCCATTATGCCTACTTTCATACCTCTACTGTAACACCTAGCATGGCGTAGCCAAAAAGACTCAAGACCATCCTCTGTGCTTCCATTATGCCTACTTTCATACCTCTACTGTAACACCTACAATTGCCATAATTATTTGGTTACTTAACCACCTACCCACAATCAACTTTCCTCCCCCTGATTGTGAGTCATTACTGGCCAGAAACTGTAATAAGTTATTCATTGTAATTTCAGAATCTCATAAGGGACTCAGCACAGAGCAAAAAATAAATGCATGGTAAAAGAATAAATAAATGAAATGTTCCCTAGAGTTCAGTACACAAATCTAAGTTCATTTGGAGAAGAGAGGTGAAAGAACAAAGCAGAATGAACATGATAGTTTGCCCTCTGTTCTTCGAAGATAGCTTAGGCTCTCAGATAAGTAAACTGTCTGAGAGAGGTTTTACATAAGAATAATTAGCTAGAAAGTACAAAGTTTCAGAGAAACTATATATTACTTACATGTACTTAAGTTTTCCATGGTGCACCTGTAAACTGAACCCTGATTCAGGGGTGTTCATTCATATCAAAGATTCCCTTATCCTTGGTGTGGTGTAGATGCTGAGACTGTGGGTATTTCCAACAATGAACAATGTGGACAGATAACTAGTGACAGCAAAGGGTCTCTTTAGTTCTCATCCCTACAGGGAAGGAGGACTCTCATTAAAAAGTAGCTTTAGGGACACCTGGGTGGGTCAGTTGCTTAAATGCCTAACTTCGGCTAGGGTCATGATCTCACATGTCGTGAGTTCAAACCCCACATCAGGCTCTATGCTGACAGCTCAGAGCCTGGAGCCTGCTTCAGATTCTGTGTCTCCTTCTCTCTCCACCCTTCCCTGACTCACACTGAGTATCTGTCTTAAAAATAAATAAATATTTTTAAAAAGCTTTTTTAGGGGCACCTGGGTGGCTCAGTCAGTTGAGCATCCGCATTCAGCTCAGGTCATGATCTCATAGTTTGTGGGTTTGAGCCCCATATCAGGCTCTGTGCTGACAGTTAGCTTAGAGTCTGGAGCCTGTCTTTGGATTCTGTGTTTCCCTCTCTCTCTGACCCTCCCCTGCTTACACTCTCTCTTTCTCTCTCAAAAATAAATGAACATTAAAAAAATTAATAAATAAATAAGTTTTTTTAATAAAAAGAAGTAGACTTTATTTCCTGCCAGCCCTGTGGATGAGACTGAGGGTTGAATTTAAATCAGTAAATACATATAAATAAGTATGATACTTCTTACTTAACCTATTCAATATAGTTAGTATTAGACAGGGGGCCAAGTAACATGAAACCCAGTAACTTAAGCAGGAAACATAGAAGATTTTGGACAGAATGAACAAAGAATGAAGCCTTTGGAACCAACGAGAATTAGTCAAGCTCTGAAGTTCCAGGTAACAGCAATCAATGGCATTTGTCAGAGTGCTGTCTTTGAGCTGAATTCACTCCAATTAATTTTCAATTCTTTGTTACCTAATCTTACAGAGTATCTGATTGGTATAGCACGGTCATGTGTCAACAAATTGGCTAAGGGAGATTGGAGTAACTTGAGTGACAGTCCCATTAGGAGTCCAATCAATGGAGGATATGTTTCCTATAGAAATATCAGGGTATAGTTACCCAGAAATAATAAAATAGATAAGTGTAATTTGGAACAGCAAAAATAACATATCCACTATTGATTCATATGCCTACTTTTCCCTATTTAGAATGTAAGCTCCATGGAGGCAAGAACCTTTATTTGTGTTGTTCCCTAATATACCTTCATCACAAGAATATTATCTTGCATATAGTAAGCATTCAATAAATATGAGCTAAAATAATTTAATACTCTAAATCCATTTGGTTGTAGTTATCTATGGGTCTTTACAAGTAAGTGAATGCTCAAAAAGCAGAAGTTTAAAAAAGAATCAAACCTGAGGCAGAATCTAATGGAACTCTGAATGAACAGAACCATATGAAGTTTCCGGAACCATGAAATATGAAAGATAAATACCATAGTCCATGTTGGAGGGCAAGGCATAGGTAAAATGAAGGAAGGGAAATAATACTCATTAAGTATCTACTTTCTGACAGCTTTTATATATGCTTTCTCACTAAATATGGTGCACCAAAATTTCTGGGAACACATACATTGTAACTAATGACTCCCGCAGAAATGCAACTTTATTTACTTCATAATTGTGTGTGTGGTTGGCCCTTGACCTGGGGTACCCTCCACTAAGCACACATTTGTTTTGCACAATGGAGCCATTGACTCTGATAAAGTGCAAAGGGTCAACCTCACTGGCCAGAGAAACAGAAATCTTTCCAGCCCATCTCTGCCCCACTCTCAATCACACCCACTACAAGAAATAATGCCAACCCCTTTATATGTGCCAACATGAGCATCCTCTGTTTAAACATGTTTTCAGACCAGGCAATCAGGTATGATGTTTTTAAGAACTTCCTTCTCCCCAGCCCCTAAAGTGAAAAGAATCTAGCTTACTCGGTCCTAAAATAAAGACAGCTAGCTTCAAGTAGAAAGGTGTTTCCAGTTCAGTGTCTATACAGAAAAGGCCTAAGGAACTTTGTAATGTCTAATCCATACTTAATTTACAGATAACAAAACAGAGGCTCAGATGAGAGAAGTAAGATGCTCACTTTCTCAGAGCTAGTTAGTTTTAGCTTGACTCTGACACTCCCATCTCCAAATTCACCGTCCTTTCAGTTCATCAGTTTGTTTAGATATCGACAGTCTACTGTCTTCTCATAATAAACTTAGAACCCAAAGATGAATCCCAAATTATGGGTTTGTGATAAGAGGTTTTAAATGTGAGGTGCTCTTTTTCTATCTGAGGCCTCACCCACACAATGATGTACTTGCTCTTCCTATTTATCTATGATTGTAATGCGATCCAATGTCCACAATAATCTCTAGTGTTTTAGATCAAAATGACATCAACCATCCAGATGAGGAAGTCTCTTGATAGGCAAGCCAAGAGCACCCTCTGGGTGACAGCAATAAAGGCAAGCAACAAAAAGTATAACAATCCAAACATTATGTCATAACTGTCCAAAATAAAGTTTTAGGATTGCAGAGTGGTTTCCTCCCATTTTGGATTCAGAAGCTCCAGAATGAAATATAATATTTTGGTATCCTTAATTATCATGTCAGTTACATTTCTTAGTTGTAAGTAACAAAATCCACTCTGGCTAGTATAAATATAAATAGAAAAAAGTTTATTAAAATGATAACACCCTCAATATCATGATCCATAAAATTTAAGAATAATAAGTTGGACTTCATCAAAATTAAACACATTTACACTTTCACTTACTTTTAAGAAAGTAAAAGGATAAGACATGGACTGAAGAAAATTTGTAAATCATATCATGGATAAAAATCTTGTACCCAGAATTTATTAAGAACTGTAATAGCTCAATAAGAAGACAAATAACCTGATTTAAAATGGATAAAAGTATTTGTATAGATATTTCACCAAAGAAAATATACAAATGACTAAAATGTACATGAAAAGATGCTTACATCAGTGGTCATGAGGGAAATGTAAAAACCACAGGGAGATACCCACTTGATACCTACTAGGTAAACTATAATAATAAAAAAGACACATAATAGTAAGTGTTGATGAAAATGCAAAGAAACTGGAATCTTCATTCCTGGTAGAAATGTAAAATAGTACAGCTGCTTGGAAATCAGTTTACCAGTCTTTTAAAAATGTAACCATAAATTTAGTATAAGACCCAACAATTCCACTTCTAGATATCTACTCAAAAGATATGAAATGAAAACAAATGTCCAGGGGCACCTGGGTGGTTCAGTCGGTTGAGTGTCTGACTTCAGGTCAGGTGATAATCTCCTGGTTCATGAGTTCCAGCCCCAAGTCAGGCTCTGTGCTGACAGCTCAGAGCCTGCAGCCTGTTTCAGATTCTGTGTCTCTTTTGGTCTCTCTGCCCCTCCCCCACTCACACTCTGTTTCTCTCTCTCCCTTTCAAAAAAAAAAAAAAAAGTAAAAATAAAAGAAAATGTGTATCCACAGAAAGACTTATACACAGATATTCATAGAGGCAATATTCATAGTAGTTAAAAAATGTAAACATTCCAAATGTCCATCATTTGGTGAATGGATAAATACAATGTGATATATCCATAGAAAAACATACTATTGTCGTAAAGAGGAACAAACTCCTGATAAATAGTTACTGTGTAGATAAACCTCAAAAGTCTCATAACTCAAAGAAGCCAATGCAATGGCACCTGGGTGACTCAGTCCATTGAGCATCTGACTTAGACTCAGGTCATGATCTTATGGTTTTTGAGTTAAAGCCCTGCATTGGGCACTGCACTGGCAGTTCAGAGTCTGCTTTGGATTCTCACCCTCTCTCCTCTCTCTGTCCCTCCCTCATTTGTGCTTTCTCTCTCTCTCAAAATAAATAAATAAACATTAAAAAATAAAGAAGCTAATACAAATATTGTCTGATTCTATTTAGATAAGATGTCCAGAAAGGCAATTCTATGAGACAGAATGTAGTCATTGTCTGGACTGGGGATGGGAACAAAGGTAATTGATTGCAAATGAGTATGAGATCTTCCTGAGTTGTCGGAAATGTTCTAAAATTATGATGATGTAATGATGGTTGTATAATTCTAAGAATTTATTGAAAATATTGAATGTACACTTAAAATGGGTGAATGTTACAGTATATAAATTAGAACTTAAAAATTCTCTTTGAAGACTTCTCTTTTTAGCTAAGATGGAGTAAAAAGGACTGGATACACCCTCCCCATGAAGGAATGACACCACCACCAACAACAACCTGTATATAAAAAGCAACTGCTTTTCAAGACTAAGGAAGCAGGCAGTCAAGATCAGAGTTGCCTGATACACTGGCTGGAAGTGAGGTGAGCCCTGTGATTGCCTAGCTGATGGTATTGAAGACTTTACAGGCATTGGCTGGGGGTCGGGGTGGTGGGGGAGAAGGAGGCAGAGTCCATTGTGTCCCCTGACTTTGGGAACATGGAGCAGGGTCTGGGGAACAAGAGCAGCGAGCGTTCTCAGCGCCATGTGCCAGGGAGGAGTGAGCCACCCAGAAGGAACACTGGAGATCTGCAAAGGGCCCCCCTCAAGTATTCAGCATTTATGTCTGATGAAATTACCCAGAAGTCCACAGAGCCACATCAATGGCAATTAAACTCTCATAGCATAGCCGCCTGAGGTTGCCAATCACTAACTACTTTCTAGAGGAGCAAGTGAACAAATCCCAGTAATGAGAAAAAAATGTATAATGTCCTGTATCTGATAGAGAATCATGATAGGAAATTATTAAAAAGGGCTTATAGTTACCAACGACATGAAACTCTCATTTTGGATTACCACTTGATTGGTTAGTTCACAAGCCAGCATAGTCAGAATGAGTTTCAGAAAATACAACTATTTAAGATATCCCTCAAAGAACCATAATCTGGTATTCCTCAAAGAACAACTCAAAAGCTATATACTTCTATTAGATACAAAAAAAAAAAAAAGAGAGAGAGAGAGGGAGAAAGAGAGAGAGGGAGATGGAGGAAAAAGCAATGAAAAAGAAAAGAGGCTAACCTGTGTAAATGGAATAAGAGCTATCATCTTTCTTTGTCATTACCTTGACAATAAAAGGTTCGTATGGAAGCTTCTGATTTATGGTCCTTTCCTGGCAGTCACTGCTGAACAAAGCCACGTTGATTTCCCAAGATCCAGGGTGGGGCAGTTCAAGGCCACGAACAATTGCAACTCACACTTCTGTTAGTTGAATATCTATGAATTGGATCTGACCCAGACCAAATTTATGAATGGGGCTGCTCTTGGCCTACCTGCCTTATCGTTGACAAATAGAAACTTTTACCTTACCATAAGTCGTACACATGAGTGCACCCTGGACTTCTGACCCATCCTGGTTCTAGCTCTCTTGTTGGGAGACCTTATGACTCTCTTTGAAGATTATGCACCAATAAAGCATATTAATCTTTGATACAGCCGAAACTTTACCTGCTGAGAACAGTATTATTACAGCAAGAGGAGTAAGTTAAAGAATTAGGAGGAAAAGTTCAATGCGTTTGTTCTTGGGGTTTCCTTAGGTTGGCATTATAGTACCATTAATAAAGTGGGATTAAAAATTCCTTTATGAAATATTTCCTCTCTTATACAACATTATGGGGCAAATATGCCGAGAAATAAAGTAGGCACATAGAGAAGAGTAGATCAAAACAGTATTAATGGACATATATTAATCTACGCATACAGGTAAGGAAGAGAGAGATTAATTAAAGAATGACAGAAACAAAGCTAGTATTTTAATAAATAACTGATAAAGAGGAAGAAAACCTGACACTAAAGGAATGATAAAGAAAGGAATTGGGAAAATGTTGGATAAACAAAGAAAACGCAAAGTCTGAACTATACAGCACAGTGCATCATTTAAAGGCTTTCTGGAGAAGGTAGCGTGTGCTGAGCTTTGAGGGCCACGAAGGAGTTACCAGGGAGAGACAGCATGTGTGACGACAGAAAGATGTGTTGAATCTAAAGAAGTAAGGGTATGACTAATGGGGAAAGCTCCCAGATACCATCTGTTAGTTTTATATATTGGTCCCTAACTCTGTCCCCTCTCAAGTAACACAAAAGTGAGTCAGCAAAAAACAAGGATCATCCTCCCAGTTGTCTCCTTCCTAAACGTATTTAAAACTGTGTAGACACCTGCATGACGCCAATCATAGTTAAGAAGTGTGCTCTCCTTGACTGCCTAACCAATGAGAAATGGGTATTTTCCAGAATGCACTTAGGCCCTCCATAACGGGGAAGAACTGGGTTGGGAGCACCCATTCAATCCGATGCCAAAGGAAATATAGCTACATGAACAGGAAATACACACTTTCTTAATGACCGTCCAGTTAATTTATCCTTTTTTTTATGTGGGAGTCCAATACGTGACTCTTTACCACCTGAGTATAGGGTAAAGAGTATGGTGTGTGGTGTCACGTTGCCTCAGCTCAAAGATTGCCTCAGCTGCTTATCAGCTTTGTGGCATTGAGCAATTGACTCACCCTGCTAGTGTCCTCATATGCAAAATGGGGAAAATAACAGAACCTGGGGCATGACATTGGTGTGGGGATTAAAGGCTAGAATAATATGTCAGGCGTTTGAAACAGTATCTAGCAAACAATAAGCACTCAATAAATCCTAACTCTTAAAGAAACAACTTCTTCTTGTGTTTTTCTTGGTTTTTGCTTTTTTTTTTTTTTTTTTGGCTGGTTGGTTGGTTTTTTAATGAAGATTGGTATCTGATGCCGCCAGATGGAAATCAGAAAAGAGTAAACAACAAGGGATCTTCATGGATGGACACACATCATGTTTTGCAAGGCTGTTCCAGGCAGTGACCCATCAGTACATGTCACTCGGGGAAGAAGAGAGCACAGTGGTATATCCAGGCACCAACAGCACGGCGTCTCCCTGAACGACAAGCAGCTGGGCTGGAACAAAGCCAGGGAAGGAATGCAATCTCTTTGGGAAAAAAAAAATCACAACACGTCTTCCTATTTTGACAGCCCGGGGAAAAGAGGCAGCTATATAGAATAAAGCAGCGAGCGTGCTTTGAGATCTTCCAATGAGATGCAGCGGAGAAGCACAGCCTATTATTGTGCAAAACCCCTACTTACATGTACCCCCAGAGCTTTGGCCCTCACCGGAACTGCGTTGTTAAAAGGAGAGGAGTTTGGCTGTTTTTCCCTGATAGGCACATAAAATTCTTTCTTGCTTCCTGGATTTGGCTGGTGCAGAAGAAATCCCCTGCATAAGAATTTCTCCTAGTAACCTGAGTGTGTTCCCCCTTCCAAGAATACTGTGTCTGAGTCATTTTTAGATTCATGAAATATATCAGCCGCAAAGGTAACAGAAAAAAATATAATCCATCTTTAGCTATGAGCAGATTATAAATAGTGGTTAGAGGCAGAAACCAAGAAAGGAGGAGAAGGAAAGAGAGAGAACAACAGAGAAAAAGAAAGAAAACTGTGGAGAAGAGAGGAGCACACACCTGCTGGAAATAATAAGAAAAATGTGAGCTAATATTTATGCAGAGGTTCACGTTCTCTCTCCCTTCAGACGATAGAACGTTTATTTAATGAGTCTCTCTCTATCAACTTGTCAAGCAAAACAGCTGCACCTTCTGGGCCTCCAGCTCAGGGAAAGAAACTAAAGTGTCATGTCCCCACAAAGCTTCCTAAGCTAGGTTTCTTGAGTACATTGCCTAGGGAGAGCAAAAATTCCAAACAACCAGAATCTCCTCCATCCCAAGAATTGTCTATGCCATCTAGTGGCAATATGGAATATAACCTCCCAAAGGTACAGACACACTCGTTAGAGCTTTGACTTCATTATCTATAGTTAGAGAGACCTATGCTGGAGGGGAGGTGGAAGGAGGATGCGCTAGATGGGTGATGCGGGGGGGGGGGGGGGGGGGGGGGGGGGGGGGGGGGGGGGGGGGGGGGGGGGGGGGGGGGGGGGGGGGGGGGGGGGGGGCGCATTTGTTGTAATGAGTACCAGGTGTTGTATGTAAGTGATGATCACGAAATTCTGCTCCTGAAACCAATATTACACTATATGTTAATTAACTAGGATTTAAATAAACATTTGAAAAAGAAAAAAAAAAAGACTTAAATTATCCACACAGTCACAGGATGTCAGTGCTGAGAGAGAATGTAGCTAGACCAATGGTCTTGACTCTGACCACACAAAGGAATCACATGAAGAATCCTTTAAAAATATATTAGTACGTGGGTCTCATGCCCAAATACTTATGACATTAAAAAATAATTTTTAATGAAAAAATTCATTTTGTTCAAATAAAAGGAATGGGAGTTCAAGGTTCCTGGAAATGGTAATTTTTAAAAGCTCTTCAGGCCCCTTATGCTGAATCTACCCCTCAGAACCAGTGAGCTAATCCAACCCCCCACCCCTTGTTCTAAAGTGTAGAAAGGAAGAGTGAATTACCAGTAGTCACTCTGCCGGAGGGGCAGAGATGGGAATGGAGGCCGTACCCCAAATCGTGAGGTCTTGTTAGACCAAGGTGAAAGTTGTGAGACCTGCATGGCAAGAGGAGGCCACAGTTACCATCTGGACTAGAACGATGACTTCCTTTATTGTTAATTATTACTCGTTTTTACATTTACCAGTTTACTAAAGGATATGATAAGGGCTACGAATCAGTGGCCAGGTGAAGGATCATAGAGGAGCTACATCTGGGAAGAGAGCAGGGCTTCCCATTCCCTCTCAGGTTCGCCTCTCTCCTCAATTCCCACGTATTCACCCAATGTCTTCCTCTTAGAATGGGCTGGTTTTGCTCTTTTCTTTTTTCTCTCCCTTCTCCTGAAATATTTCCAGAAGCATTTAAAGTAGATCGACACTTTATTCATTTGAAAAGTTGATTGTGACAATAAAAAAGCAAAAATCTCCCCCAAATAAATAGAATGTAGATTTTTTAAAAATATTTTAATACATTTATTAAACTTTAACAAATGTTCCTGGCATTAGGAGATATAAAGGTAAATTCTTCTTTATCTATAACATGCCTCAATTCCAAAAAGATTTAGAACACAAGTAGATAGAAAACAGTATATTTATTTTTATTTTAAATCAGAGGGAAAGGTAATGAAGACCCTATAGTAAGATGAAATCAGGAAGAGTTAGTACACAGTTCCTTAATTAGATCGTACACAAATTCTGCTGTGTTTATTAGGACTAATTTCTTTTCAAGGGAGATATGATCAGTTACAAGATTCCCATTCCTTATTTGATGAAAGGAGACCAGTTGTTCAGAATAAGAGTACTTTTCTTAGACAGAAAGCAAATGAAGTAAATCTCTATGTAGTACTAGGTGGTGATAAGTGCTATAAAGAAAAATAGAGCAGAGGAGAAGGATGGGAGCTGAATATTGAATGGGGTGACCAAGAAAAATGGCACGAAGCCATGCAGGAAAAGTGAGGCCCCAGGCCAGGCAGCTATCTGCATAGTAAGTTTATTGCTTACTCACATGAAGTCCAGTGCCGGTCAGTGTGCTGATTCTAATCCACACAATAATTCAGGACTTGTCCATCTTGTGGCCCTGCTCCCCCACAGGGCCTCAGGGTCCTTCTGTCCATTCAGCGGGAGAACGTGGACCGAGGAGGAGTTGGGGTGGGTGACACTCCTCCACCTAAGGAGACAGGCATCGCCCTCTCTCGTTCTAAAGATGAGAACCAGTCCTACGGCTCCACGTAGGTGCCGCCGCTCTGGGAAATGTAGACGACTGGTGTGCCCAAGAAGAAGAGAAGGATATGCATATAGATGAGCATCCGCGGTTCCTACCCAGACCAGGAAAGCTACGGCAGTCATCCAGAGGCAAGATCGTGCTGATTGGGACCAGGGTGATGACGGTAGAGCTAGTGAAAACTGAAAAGGTTCGGGATTTATTCTGAGTCAGCTGACAAGGTTTACTTGGGAATCAGATGTTGAGTGTTAGAAAATGAGGGAAGACCAGCTGAAAGGCAAGATAGATGAACTGCTGAAGTTCACGTGTTCCTCACAGAGGCATCTTGAGAGGACTCTGTTGGCCCGAGTTCATTCCTTCATGGCTCTTATTTGTGGCCAAAGGAGAGAGCTTTTGAGGTTCTTTGTTGTTTTGTTTTTTTTTAATTTACTAATTTATTTTGAGAAAGGGAGTGCGGGGGAGGGGCAGAAAGAGGGAGAGACAGAGTCCCCAGCAGGATTTGCACTGTCAGCACAGAGTCTGACGTGGGGCTCAAACTCACCAACCTTGAGATCATGACCTGAGCTGAGATCAAGAGTTGGACACTTAACCCACTGAGCCACTCAAGTGCCCCAGAGGAGGAAGATTTTATTCAAAACCACCCAGGGGAGAGAAGCAGGAAATATTAAGATGGAGGCCCTTCCTAGACCATGAAGATCTGTGAGATGGATAAAGAGCCGTTTTCCACAAATGGCTCTGGAGAGAGAGATATGCACAGTTTTTCAATTCTTCAATAGTAAAATGTGTAATGGGAAATTTGGGCATTTTCACCAGCAAATCATGCCTAAGGAAGCAGCAGATGCTGTGAACACTTCTGGTGCATTGGAGGTGACCTGCCGTATTGAACTTTTTGGTGCAAAACCTATATAAGACATACTCTGAGAAATACTTGGTATAAGGGACAGGGCACTTCAGTGACAACAAGGATCTGATTTTTGAGAAATAATAAAATATTTTATATTCCCTACCAATTTGTCTTTATTTAGAAAAAAGGAAGGAGAGGAAGGAAGAGGGGGGAAAGAAGGGGAAAGGGAGAGAAAAAAAAATCTATGGTAACTTACTCCCCCATTCTCTCTCCCTCTCTCTCTCTACCTCTCTCTCTCTCTCTGTCTCTCACTCTACCTCAAGTAGTAAATTCTGTGCTTAGTGTCAAAAAAGAGAGAAGTGGCAAATTGAAAAAAAAAATGGAAGTTGCTCACTAAATACATTTCTTCATATTTTTTGCTTCCAAAAGTCTAAGCCCATTTTGGGGATGAGGAAAGGAGAAAATGGTCCTAAGAGATCAAATATGCAGATAAAATGTGAAAACATGAAAGCAAAAGGATTTTTCTTAGATTAAATGAGATTTTCCTCAACTGGAAGGGACAGGAAGGAAAAAAGTACATTCTTGCTAGCGAGACTGTATTTCCCACAAGGAAAGAGGCTGCTGATGAAAGGTGGACAGATCTTGTCTTTCTTTAAAATTCTACTGTATTCAACATGCATTTTTTGCATTAATTAAAATTTTTTAAAATTTGCATTGGAATATGATTCATGTTCTACTGAGTTTTGTGGCCCCCCTTGGTCCTAGTGCTGGTGTCTGACTACAGCACACCACAGAAAAGTGCCAGTGTTCCAAGTGTGGCATGCTTGGACTAGACCCAGAATGTCATGCCAGTTTGATGACAGACACCCAAAGGTAACCTCAGTGGGCTGATGACCTACAAATAGAAGCTCCTCTGTCCCCCCAAATTTCGCACTCTGTAAGAACTTGGAACTGTGAGGTCACTTAAAACTGAGGGAAAAGATGAGGTTAAGAGCAAAATCAAGATTAAAAATAAAAAATAATTTGAGTTCTGTTTCTTGCCCATTGAGTTCATAGACTGATGTTCACATCCATTGTGTCAATGATTCTCAACTTTGTTTGCACATTAGAATCACCTAGAGTGCTTTTAATACATACCAAAGACACAGCACCCCACCACTACCGCCACCCTTGAGATTCTGACTTAATTGGTATGTTTTAAAAGCTCTCTAAATTATTCTGACGTGCAGCCAGGACCAGAAGCCATTGCCTCATGCTAACAAGCACCGTGGTGCATATCACGTGCATTCTGACGCTTGGGCCCAGCAGAGGTCCAGCAAAACAGCGCCGCCCCCTCACTGCGTCCCTGCCTTCCCTTCTTACGTGGCTTCCAAACAAATCCCTGGGCATACTGCAGCGAAGCATAAAACAAAACCAAGCTCACTGTAAAAGGTAAGAGATCTTGGAAACACAATTCAAACAACAAATTTAAAAGAACCCCTTCCCCTAAAGCTCATACAGGATCAAATCTTTAAAAAGTGTGTTTGCATTTACATGAGCATGTCTTTCGCGATGACAAAGCCATTTGATAATAAGAAGAGTTAGGAACTACACAAAACACATGCAGAATAAAATACCCCAAAACTGATTTTAATTCTTTTTTTGAAATTAATTTATTTTAAAAATTTTCCTCTCAGATGCATGACAGCAAAATACTCTACACCACCTTTATTTATGATAGCCTAGAGGTAAAGTGCACTTCTCTACTTTGTGTTAATATGGACTTGCTATATAGATGAGGTTTAACCGGGGTTTTCAAGGTGCTTATAATCTAATAGACGATTGGTAGTTCAGCATCCAGCATCATGACACCATGATCGATGTCCCTGAAATAGCTTGCAAACCAGGTTACCACTTGAGACAGCTTTATTAACCCATCTGTGCACTCATATGAATGAAATCATTCCTCTACAAACTACAAATGACTATCACTTCAAATGACAGCACTGCAAATGAGATGTTCAACTTGAAAGACTATTTGCCTGCCCCTAGGGAAATGTTACTGCCAGGATAAATAGAACCAAAAGCAAACTGAAGAAAGAACTACTTGCCCTGTTTGCCCAATAAAACCTACAACTAGCTTATGAGTAGGTGAGAAAACAGTCAACCACAAGGTGAATGAAAGGTATCAGTAACTAACAAAAATATCCCTATACCCATCCATCCAAGTGCCCAAAAGGAACCCTCCTATCCATGATTGGCAATAGGTTTCTTTGGATTTAATAATGCTGTCTCCCTATAAATTCTATGAAAATATATATACTTAATATCCAGGTAAAGTTTAAAGCATTGTCACTAACAATTAAATCTAACTGAATTGTTAATATCACTCAAAAGCACTAAGCACCTGACTTGGAGTAAGGTTATGCAGAAAAAAAAAATGATCAATGAGACAAAAAAAAAATACCCCAATTTTATTACTTTATTATTTGATCTAGGATTCACCCAGCCTGTCCTGTGTTCTTACTGCAATCATCTGTACCACTGAGTTCTCCTCCAATGCAGCCATCAGGATGCCCCCTACTGGAAAACCTATTTGACACCATCCCAGATAAGCAGGTGATGGAAGATGATGTCATCCTCATCAGAGAAGGAGTTCAAGAAGGAGTTCTTCATCTTGAACAAGGGTCTAGGAATAGAATTCAAAGGAATTTACTTATGTTTTTTATTTCTTTTTTTTAATGTTCATTTATGTATTTTGAGAGAGAGGAAGAGCATGAGGGGGTAGGGGCAAAGGGAGAGGGAGAGAGAGAATCCCAAGCAAGCTCCATACTCACGGCAGAGCCCAACACAGAGCTCAATCCCACAACTGTGAGATCATGACCTGAGCCAACATCAAGAGTTGGATGTTTAACTGACTGAGCCAGCCAGGTGTTCCTGATGTTTATTTCTTATTGCAGATTTTCCAGATATATTGAAATAATGTATATATTGTTACTTTGGGTTTGTGACGATTATTAGGCCATCCAGTTTACTGTGTTATTTAAGGGCACCTGGGTGGCTCAGTTGGTTGAATGTCCAATTCTTGGTTTCAGCTCAGATCATGATCTTGTGGTTCATGAGTTGGAGCCTGGAGTTGGGCTCTGCACTGATACCGTGGAGCCTGCTTGGGATTCTCTCTCTCCCTCTGTCTTCCTATTTCAAAGTAAGTAAAACTTAAAAAAAAATTTTAATGTGTAAATAAGAAGCACATATATTACTGTATCACAATTTTTAAATTATTTTGATAACTATATTTCAATGTGATTTGTTTTTTCTTTGAATCCTTTGTATTTTATTTTAAAATGTTTTTTGAGAAGTGACAAGCCAAATCAGTCAAAACAAAACAATTTAAGAAACCCCAAATAGAAAAACTTCTCTTTTCATTGTAATTATTGGAAATTAGATTTCCGTATTCTCTTACTAGCTATCCTGAGTATATAATCCTAAAATTCATATCAAGGAAGGCAAGAAACAAAACATCCTCTACTAGACTGTTTGCTTCCAGAGGCCCTCTGGACTCCATGGTGGGGGGTGAAGAAGGCAGACATCCTTTACACTTCATCCAAAGAACACATGAAGTTATTTTCTGCAGATGATCATGCTTCAATGCTATGAAAGGCTTTCACTTGCATTTCTCAAAGAAGAAAAGAAATTGTCCACTACCCATTACGGTAACTATTCTATTTCTGACTTCTATAGTGCCTTGCGAGTGGATTATGGCAATTAACTTAACCTTTTGGAACTTCTACTTCTCTATATGTAAAAAGCATAAAGCTGTGGGTCATTAAACTGTACAACTACATCTAAAGGTTCTCTAGTGAGCAAACACTGCTATTGCTTAGAATATATTTTGAGACTTCCAAATGATGAATGTTATATAATCATAAAATGGTCCAGCACGGAAGAATAATTCTGGAAGGATAGTGAAGTCTGACTCTTGTCAGTTGGTATACTGGGTTGGGATCAACCTAAAATCATAACAGTCAACCGTGTTGGCTTTGGCTGTGCCATCAGGTTTTTGATTACCAGCAACTCCCCAGTCACAGATCAGCTGCCATCAGTGGACCAGCTGGTTCTCACCAGCTTTGACACTACCCATGCCTAAATCTCTATTGAATCCCCTGCTAAGTTAAGGAGATAGAACAAAGAGTGGAATGATGTGACTACTCTTCAGGCTAACAGGCTGGAGGGAAAGCCTGGTCCTTCAACTGAAATAGGGCCCCCAGGAAAAGATTCCTCTGGGAGAGAAGCATCTTCAACCCCCAGTGCCGACCTATCTGCTGAAGGTGATCCTACATTTTTTTTTTATGGAGGAACTGGTGGAGACTTGGTTCCTCAAGGGCGAAGGCAAGATAGTAACTGCCCATTGTCACAGGACACTCAGAGCGCCGGGGAGGGCTAAAAAAATTGCAGACATCAAATGCACACTAGTACAACCAATCCAATTCAGATACATCATCCAACATTTAAATCATTCCTGCAGGAACTCAACACAGGCAGTAATTACATCATCCAAAGAAACAAAGCACTCCCTTATAACCAATTAAACTCATTCAAGTCAATTATTCAAACAATTCCTGCCAATATACAATTCAAACCTTATGTCAAAAGAATGTGTTTATAAACTAATGAATGGCTTTCAGAAATTAGCTCCCTGGAAACATTATAAAGTATCCCCATCCAGAGCATCACAGCCCTCCAGGGGATTTTCCAGCTTTGCCCCCCACAACCTTCTGCATCTTATTATACATGAGGAATTCAGACACCATGGAGTTTTAAGGGACTGAAATAGGGACTTCTGAGGTAGAAACCTAACTGGGCTCCCAAGCTAGGGCTCCATAGACAATATTCTTTTTCACACACAGGAAAAAGTATAAACTAAGCTTTTCAAGAATTACATTAACAGGCCAACAAATACACTGTACACACATGTGCTGTGCGGCTCAAATTGTAGATGATACTTTGTTGGTATAAAAATTGAACAATCCCACTTTCTTTTTTTTTAACAGTTTATTGTCAAATTGGTTTCCATACAACACCCAGTGCTCTTCCCCACAAGTGCCCTCCTCCATCACCACCACCTCTTTTCCCCCTCTCCCTTCCCCTTCAACCCGGTTTGTTTTCAGTATTCAATAGTCTCTTAAGTTTTGCATCCCTCTCTCTCCCCAACTCTCTTTCTCCCTTCCCCTCCCCATGGTCCTCCACTAGGTTTCTCCTGTTCTCCTGTTAGACCTATGAGTGCAAACATATGGTTTCTGTCTTTCTCTGCCTGACTTATTTCGCTTAGCATGACACGCTCAAGGTCCATCCACTTTCCTACAAATGGCCAGGTTTCATTCTTTCTCATTGCCATGTAATACTCCGTTGTATATATACCACATCTTCTTGATCCACTCATCAGGTGATGGACATTTAGGCTCTTTCCATGTTTTGGCTATTGTTAACATTGCTGCTATGAACATTGGGGTACATGTGCCCCTATGCATCAGCACTTCTGTATCCCTTGGGTAAATCCCTAGCAGTGCTATTGCTGGGTCATAAGAGAGTTCTATGGATAGTTTTTTGAGGAACTTCACACTGTTTTCCAGAGCGACAATCCCACTTTCAATTTTCCAAGGAATCTGGCTTTGGTTAATTATGGTCATGGCTACCATGGGAAAAAGAAAGGCTCTCTTCTAACACTCGATACACCCTATTACCATTTATTATGCCACTAAGGGCCCTTCCCAGCATCCCCACTACCTCCTGCGAGTATCCTGGCACTGTCTGCAGAGGCAATACAATACAAATGCATAACTCAACTCCACAACGGGAACAGGAGTTCAAGTTGCAGTGGGTACATTTAGATGTTAACCTGCATCATCTTCAAATTTTCAATCCTGCATTGTAAAATTACATAGGACATAATTCTGGATTTAATTATTAAAGTCCTATGCATGTATTCGATACAAAATTCTCTCATACAATCAGTGCTGACATTGATCAACTAAAGCAACATAAACCCACATAGAGAAACTCACCCCGGCTGTGCAGGAGGGAAAAGAAGGAATATGAACAATTACAATCAAGACTGGAGACAGTTTGTGGGGTGAGAGGTAGGTCTATAAGCGTACAAATACCTCCATAATCTTTGAGGGTATTACTGTTAGCAACCAGGCTCCAGCTCTAAGAAATTTCCCAAATGGTGTGCTGAGCGGCAGAACAATGCTGATATTGTTATATGTTAAGGTAACACAGAATGCTTATGTTGAATCACCCTCCAACTGAAGCAAGGCTATATACAAAGTGAAATTTCTTTTTCTCTTTCTTCCTCCTTCTTTCCTCTGTTCCCTCCTTCCTGCTCCCCTTTCTCCCTTCCCTCCTTCCTCCTTCTTTTCATTCTTATGATAGCACTGGGAAAGACAAGTGTAACTGAGGTCCTGTGACTAGTTTATGGCTCTGTCTCCCCATTTTATGATTTTTGGCTTAAGCTACGTTTCCATATCTTTGATTACTCCTTACCTAATATTTATTTATTGTTTCTATGACCTCCAAGATGGAAGTGTCAAAGTGCTAGCAGATAAATACCCCAGGGAAGGGTGTTTTTCTCTCAGGCGCTCATGAAAATAGAGCAGCCATGTTTCTGGGTCAATTCACTGGTGTAAAGTCAACGTGCTGGGAGGAAAGCTGAGATGTGTTGGGGGCGAGCCCGTGCCAACACACCTCCACCTATATTGCACCCAAGAGGTTTCACCACTCCTCTGAAAAGATCTCTGACCAGAAAGTCAAACAAAGTCAGCAGCCGTAAATACCCCCACTCTTCAAGTCAAACCAACCCTAGGGACAAACAGTATCATCTGGGAGAGAGAAGGGAAAACACATTTGTTTATTTATTTATTTATTTATTTATTTATTTAAATTTTTAATTTTCTTAAGTTTATTTATTATGCTTAGAAAGAGAGTGCAAGTGGGGGAGCGGCAGAGAGCGAGGGAGAGAGAGAGAATCCCAAGATTGTTGCATTGTCTGCGTGGATCCTGATATGGGGCTCGAACCCACAAACCGTGAGATCATGACATGAACCAAAGCTGGATGCTTACCCGACTAAGTCACCCAGGTTACCCAAAACCCCTTTTCCTTTTAAACTGTGGGATATATATTCTTCAGTCCGAAAAGGTAATCAAACTAAAGTCCTTCAAGGCTGTCTGCCCTCATCCAAACCTTAGAGATAAGTTTTCTCATCATCTATACATTTACAGTGGAGACCAAATAATTTTTCAAATGTTAAAATAATAAGAAATTTTCTTACTAAGATCTCCAATGAACAAATTGCAATAATCCTTAATAATCTCTTGCATCTTTAATTTCTCAGATGTGTTTGAAAAGTAAAGTATTGATGAAAAGTATGAATCTGCAGTCCACTAAGACCTCTCTTAGATTTGCTAGAAAAATCTCAGTAAACTTAACTTGAGAAATCAGTTTTACTTTTTTTTCTATAAATATAAAAATAAACCTTTCTACCATTTTTCTGGCTAGGACATGCAATTGTAAATTTAAAAAGTAAAGGAATATGGGAATGGGAAAAGGAAAATAGATGCAGTTGTAAACACAAGTTTTTAACCGAGAATTCCCGAAGAGAAACATTACTTTCCTAAGACAGATGTTTAAGTTATCATTCAAAAGATGGGCAGAATTCGTACCCTGATAAATTCATTGGTTTAGCCCTGCTCACCACGCGCCCTTAATCTTGCAAGGCAATGGTACCTATACACACAAACAATCACTACCACAGCAGGTGCAGCAGGAGTAGGAGAACAGGCAGCATGCTAATAAGGAGATGGTTAGAAAACCGCAAGCTGTCAAGCCCTGGAAGAGAAATGTGGTCATGAGCAAATTCAGCCTGCAATCAGAGAGAGCTTTCCCTGTATGGGTCTGAATGATAATGATGAGCCCAGACATATGTTGCCCTCCTTCCTCACTTTTCAAATAGAAAGGATGTTTTTGTTCCTCCTATAGCACTGGAAACATTATAATAATACTTTATACTGACAACTGGCTCATCTCCCCTCTAAATCAGAGGAGGTGTGTCCTTTCCTCTAACACAAAGGGGAAAGTTATACTCATGATCTAACAAACAGTATAATTCAGTCCTGATCTTTTCTTTTCTTTTTCTCTCAACCTTGGAGAACAGCCAACTTGTGTAGCTAAAAAAGAATAATGCAAGCAAGTCAAAGAAAAAGGTTTTAAAGCAAATCAGATATTTAATAAAGAAAGGAAAAGGCCATTTCAATGCAGATTCAATTAGTTTCAAGTCCAAAGGTTTCCCACAGGTCCCCAGCAAAGACCTGTGAGTTATATTGAGTGAGGTTCAGATACCCTTTTTTTAAAAGAACTAGGACATATCCCTGCGGTCCCTGACATAGGCAGGAAAACTGATTTAGTGGCCTAATTCCATTCTCAAAATTTGAAACTCCGGTATTGCATTGGTGCCTTCTGGGCATTTTCCTGACATTTCACTGATGCTAAACTGTTCTCCATTTGGCTTTTTACAAATTGATACATATAGCTGGGAGCACAAACATGTGTAAAGGTAAATTTACTATCCAAACTCTTGAATGAAGAAAGACAAACTGTGGAGGAAAGAAAACTAGAAAAGAGAAATCAGACTTAGCTTTAAAGGGGGCATGGGGGCACCATGCTGTACTAAAGAACACCTAAGATGATCTTAAACACAAAGACAGCAGGTCATTCAAAGAACGCAGTTGCCACAAAGTGGCTCAGACAAACATCGTGTAATTTCCATCCACTTCCTCATTCCTTGTAACTTACATTGCACAGTTGATGTCTTTCTGTCTTATGTGAAGAATTTTGCACATGCATGTTCAGACAATCCCAATTCTGTGTCCCGCCCCATGAGACAGATGCCTGAGCCACTCCCATGTAGAAATTATGAAGCTGGCACAAAATTCAGTGGACTCAAATTGAATCTGTTATATGTCAGGATCCACCTTGTAAGACACCAGAGTGCAAACCCTCCTGCTGAATATCTAAATGGCTAAGGGCAGACGGCAAGGGAGAGATGACTATAGGCTAGCAGCGAAGAAGTGGGGGCTTGGGGGATCACCACAGCCAGGGTCACAGGAAAGGCAAGCAGAGTGGCACATTATTCAGTAGATTCTTCTGAGAAAGCAATGTATAGATTTTTTAAGGACATGAGAGGGTAGAAGGTGAATATACTTGCATTAGACTTCATGTCCAGAAATTGTAAGTAGAGACAAAGATGTGCTTCAATGTGCTTTGTGTGTGTGTGTGTGTGTGTGTGTGTGTGTGTGTGTGTGTGTGTGTTTGTACAGGGTAGGATTCATGTACCAAGTAAGGATTTAAAGCAAGGAAAGACAGCCATAGGTCTTGCTTTAAGCTTGCTTCTTTGAAACTGACCCTGAGAGAGGGGCTGCGTGTAGGAGGTTCCTGCAGAGTCTCCTCTGGAATGAGGGTGGAGAAGGAGAGGAGCAGACTGAGCAGTGGGAGAAGCTGATGGCAATGCAATTAAAACAGGGGACCCCCTGTCCCATGGGCAGCCCTAGATCTAAGGTGTCCCTTCACATTGATCCCAGATTGAAGCAAGGGTTCTGGGCACTTGTACTTCCCCAAATGACTGGTCATTAGATGTTCTCCAAAGACAGGGTTAAGAAGATGAAAAAACAGCACTCGGCACTACTCTGCCTGGCCCCTGGGCTTCATGATCAAGGCTTTACTAAAGAGCTCTGAGTTAGGCCCTATGATGAAAAGTCATACAATGGAATTATTCTGCCTGAAGAAAACTGAGTTAAAGTTTTAAAACTTGAAGAGACGTGTCCTGACTAGTTGTTCTCCACCTTGCTCAAACATGTCTCAACTTCCGGCTGAGAGATATTAGGCTCTATCTAAGAAGGCGCTCCTACAAGTATGAGGATATTAAATCCCTAATCAACCACCAAAAGAAATATAAGTGCTCCTTTTCTGGAAGGATCTCTGGTGAAATAGCTACCCAGAAGTAGAGATTGTGATAGGTTAAACAGACATTTCTCTTTCCTTTCTTTTGTTTTTTTTTTCTTCCTTTTTAAAATAATAGTCCAAGAAATACATTAGGGACAATAGGTGTCAAATTTAAACGGGAGGTTATGATAATTCACAGAATTTACTTGTTACCATTTGGCACCACAGTTTTTGGATTCAAGATTCTCTCTTTCTCTCTCCTTCTCTCTCTCTCTTTCTCTCTCTCTCTCTCTCTCTCTCTCTCTCTCTCTGTATGTCTTACCAGTTATTTTTCAAAGTTTAGTTAGAAAGACAATCATATGGAGAAGTTGTTTCTTAAAAATGCAGATTCAACCCACACTTCCTAAATCAAAATCTCTGGCAGTGAAGTCTGAAAACCTGTATCTTTAAAAAGCTCTCGAAGTTTTGCATAACCCTTTGGACATCAAATCCTGTCCCTCAGGGAGCAGAAAGTTTAGAGCATCTGATCCCTTTCTCTTCCAACTCGGACAGCCGCTCTGGCCCCCAGCTCTAAGGCTCAACCCAGGTTTGGGAACGATGGCAGACAAGTCAGCTCCGCCCCACGGCTACAACCCTTGTTCTTGCAACCCCTCTTGCCTACACTGCAGCGACAGGCTGACCAGTAATGTGGTCGGTTCCAGATGATCCTACGTGGCAGCAGCTGAATTCCTGAAGTTTCCTTCCAGATCTAAGTTATACTCCTAAATCCACTCTGCTCTACGGAGCAGCTTCGCCCACCTCTTATTATAAACTAATCTTCTCCCATAGTTACTCACCGATGCATTTGAACTCTTGCCTCTCATGGCAAATAGAAAGGAAAAAAGTAGCATGAAAAACGTGGCTACCAGGCAAGTCAGAAAATTTTGAAGTTTCTCTTTTAAATAATTGAAAAGTACCTGCTGTGAGGCAATTCTGCAGCTTAAAAGAGAGACTATATGGGCCACGGTGATTCTCTGCTGGTTACATTCCCCAGGACTGCCAGATATGCCAAAAAAAATCCCTCAAAATGGGTAGGGCTTTGGCAATACATCATCTCCATTCCATAGGTGAGCTTTATACGGTTGACTGGGGCTGGAAGAGAATGTAATCTTCCTGATTAATGATTCATTGCTGCAAGAAGGCTGCTCTGGTAAGGCCGCTCACCATTTCTACCTTCATTACGCATTGTAAGCATACAGAGAAATGGGGACCTGCATAATTTTCACCATGCAAGGTAGGTACATATTTCCAACAATAAAGGGGAAAGCTGCTGTTTCATTTTGCTTGTAAAGACACGGGCTAACACTGTTGATCAAGATCCCTTCTCAAATATTAAACGTAGAGAGGAAAAGACAGTTTAAATGTTTATACATTTTTTTACCAGCTTTCTGTGCTCAAGTCTTTAATCTCCTAAGAAAACCCCAGCACACCTGTGTTTCACATGATAGTGGCTCACACGCAGCAGGTACATTTAGAGAAAAGAATCTGTCAGCACACTAATAACAGTCCCGACAAGGGAGGGAGGAAACGCTGCCAGCACCGTAGGAAATACCATCTCTGGGAAATTAAAAATGTACTACAGTGTGTACGGTGTACGTGTGTTTATGTTCTTGTTTCCTTCCCGGCAATAGCTCCTGTCCATCAACGAATTCTCTATTATGAATGAAATAGAAAATTCCTTCAGTATTAAAAAGTCCCAGCAGGATGTTAAACCAATAGCATGGTGACTTTAAACTCAAGCTTAGATAACTCTTGCTTTATGCTTCTTTGAGCTGAAAAGGAAAGAGGGTACTCTCCACCACAGATGCAATAGTGAGGAGAAGAGTGTAAAAAGTAACAGCCATTTGCCTAATTTTGTGTGTGAGTTTTGCTTTGTGAAAGGGGAGAATTTTCTAGAAAAAAGGGAGACTATGGAGTCTTATGATCCACCTTCCACCAAAGGTAAATGATCTAGATGCCAAGAATGTTCTAGGGAAAATGTAGGAGGAAACAGAGAAGGTGTGGTTGCTGGGAGGTCAGAGACAGAGGAAACACCACAGAAACCTAAGACTGGGGCCCCCTTCGATAAGATACACATAGTAGCAGTTCTAGAACTGCCATTATGCATTGGAGCCACCGACCAGCCACCAAAAGCAGTCCCCCCTCTGTCATTGTGGCTGGACACTCAACAGCTCAGCAGAAGACTTTATTTCACAGGCTTCTGGGCAGCTAGAAGGTGGCAATGTGACTGACTCCTCATCCGTGGATTAATGTGTGGGAAGCGACGGATTCCTGCTCTGGAGCTGAAGGTATGTGCACCTCTGTGTCTTCCTGACCTTCCCACAGGCTGGAATACAAGAGTGACACACTAAGGTAGAAGAAATCTGTGATCCTGAATGGCTACATGGAGCAAACCTAACCTGAACTAGAGGAAACAAATTCACTGCCATGTTTTTGAGCCTCTTTGTAACTATAACTTAGCTTTCACCCTAACTAGTACACATTATAACATTTTGAAACTAAGGTCTTTGACCAGAACTAAAGAGACCTCAGAAGACACTCGTTTTCTCAGTTTACCATTGACATTACCAGATTTTTAGAGTATCCTGTTTCAAAGGCAATAATACAATGATTATTTCCTGAGAGTTTACACAAGGTACATTTACAAATTAAGAGAAAGAGCACTATAATATGTTTTCAAAAACAATATTCTAAATTTATCAAAAATGAAATGGTCCTTGAAAAATCATCAACAGTCAAAACTATATTAACCACAGATGTGTTCCGTCCCATAGCCATAGATGACACAGTACTATTATAGGCTGAATTGTTCCTCCCTCCCCAAATTCATATGTTGAAGCCCTAACTCACAAGTACCTCAGCATGTGGCCATACTTGGAGATACAGGCTATTTAAGGATGTAAGTAAGGTGAAATGAAGTCATTAGAGTGGGTCCTACTGCATTAGAACTGGTTTCCTTATAAGAACAGACTACAGAGACACCATGTGGAAGACACAAGGAGAAGGCAGCCATGTGCAAGCTAAAAAGAGAGTCTTCAGAAGAGATTGACCTTGGGTGCCTGGGTGGCTCAGTTGGTTAAGCATCTGACTTTGGCTCAGATCATGATCTCATGGTTTATGGGTTCAAGCCCTGCTTCGGGCTCTGTGCTGACAGCTAGGAGCCTGGAGCCTGCTTTGGATTCTGTATCTTCCTCTCCCTCTGCCCCTCCCCTGCTCATTCTCTGTTGCTCTCTGTCTCCCAAAAATAAATTTAACAAAACGTTAAAAAAATTAAAAAAGAAGAAGAAGAAGAAGAAATCAACCCTTCCAGCACCTTTATCTTGGACATCCAACCTCCAGAACTGTGAGACAATACATTTCTGTTTTTTAAGCCAGCCAATCTGGTAGTCTTTTGTTATGACAGCTCTGGAGAACCAACATGGCTTTGTCAATGCCAAACATTTTTCTTTTGAGCCAGAACTAGGTAGAAATTCTTTGGGTTGCTTCTCTAACAAAATGAAACAAAAGAAATGAGTTCCATGTCATTTCCAGTAATTCAAATCTTGGGTTTCACCTAACTAATAAAGAGAAAACTTCATACTTTGACTGTATCTGAACTTTCAAAACAATTCCATATTTTCCCCATAGTAAGTTGGATCCATGCCTAATGCCATATTCAAAAGTAAACTCCAGATAGGTTAACAATCTAAAATATATGCAGAAAATAAAATGTAGAATGCCATCTTTGCAGCCTAGGAGTGGAGAAAGACTTTTGGACATGAAGCTAAATCCTCAAAACCCAATGTCAAAGTTGGATGGGTTAACTTCATTAAAATGAAGAATTACAGTTCAATGAAAGATACCCTAGAAAAAACTAACAGACTAGTGGAGATTCTGCAACACCTAAAGCCAAAAGAGATTAATATAAGTAATATCCTTTCCTCCAAAAACAAAAATAAGACAAAAGACAACTCCTGCAAATCAACAAGAAAACAATGCAATACCTAAGGGAAAAATGGGCAAAGGATATGAATAAGTAAATCTCAGAGAAAGGCCAACAGTCTGACAAGTATATGAAGAAAAGCTCAGTCAACATCCTTAGCAATAAAAATATTGAAAGTTTAACCATCAATGATATTTCCACATTGTCCATTAGAATTGTAAAAAGTAGGGGCACTTGAGTGGCTCAGTTGGTTAAGCATCCAACTCTTGATTTTGGCTCAGGTCATGATCTCACAGTTGGGAGACTGAGCGCCACGTCAGGATCTGCAGTTAGCATGGAGTCTGCTTAAGATTCTCTCTCCCTTTCCCTCTCCCCCTATCTCCTGCTCTTGATTTCTCTCTCTCTCTCAAAAAAAAATTGCAAACACTAGAACACTAAATAATATCTAGTGTTGGAGAGAATATGGGTATGACAGAAACTATTAGATACTATTGAAGGGAATATAAATTAGTCCAGTATTCTGGAAAGCAATCTAAAGGGACTAGGGAAACTGTAAGATGTCCTTTGATCCAGCAATGGGGACAGTAGTCACCCCTTATCTGTGAAAGTTACGATCCTCAGTGGATGCCCGAAACCACAGATAGCCCTGAATCCTACATATACTATGTTTCCCCCCCCAGGCATACATACCTATAATGAAGCTTAATTTATATAACTTAAGCACCAGTAAGAGATTAACAATAACTAGTAATAGAGAAAATATACAAATTATAATAAAAGTTATGTGAATGTGGTATCTCTCTCTAAAAACCTTATTTTTAATTTTTTCCTTTTTATATGGAAAATTTCCTTTTCCTATTTATTTTGAGAGAGAGAGGCAGAGAGTGCACAGAGATGGGGCAGTGAGAGGGAGACAGAGAATCCCAAACAGGCTCCAGGCTGTCGGCCCAAAACCCAATGTGGGGCTCAAACTCACAAAGCATGAGATCATGACCTGAACCAAAATCAAGAGTCAGACACTTAACTAAGTCACCCAGGTGCTCCTAAAGATACCTCATTGTACTGTATCACACTAAACTCACTCTTCTCCTTGTGACAATGTGAGATGATAAAATGCCTACCCAGTGACACAAGGTGAGGTGAACAACGTAGGCATCGTGAGGTAGCATTAAGCTACTACTGACCTTCTGACAATTTGTCACAAGGAGGATCATCTGCTTCCAGGGAGAGGTCGTCCACGGGCAACTAAAACTGCAGAAAGCAAAATCACCAATGAGGGCAGACTCTGGTATGTGTCTCAGGAATACTCACATCCAGATCCTTCTGAGAACATGTGCCTGGATTTATCTGGCTGTATTATTTGTGACACGGAAGTGAGAAACGATGCCCATCCTCAGGGGAAAGGATAAGTAAAATGAGGTGGAGACAACTATGAAAATATTATATGTTATCCAATACAACAACTGCAGGCAGAGAACACAGACTGAAACCACAAGTTGTTGAGTATTTGTAGCACGATTCCATATACTAAAAGTACATAGTGGGGTGCCTGGGTGCCTCAGTTGGTTAAGCAGCGGACTCTTGATTTTGGCTCAAGTCATGATCTCAGGGGTCCTGAGTTCGAGCCCTACACAGGGCTCTGCACTAACAGCAAGGAGCCTGCTTCAGATCCTTTGTCTCCCTCTCTCTGCGCCTTCCCCACTCACACAGACTTTCTCTCTCAAAAATAAAGAACTGTTTAAAAAAGTCTTTAAAGTACATACCATCAAAACTCATATTTTCCAAAGGATATATACATTAAACATATTTTGGTGATTGCCTTCTAGAGGAGAAAAATGGATGGGAACTGGGAATTAAGAGAAAATTTTAAATAGAATAGGGTCTTGTATGCACCACCAAGAAGTATAATTAGCTCACTGCTGCACCTGAGATTTAAATACACACACACACACACACACACACACACACACCACAAAACCTGTCCCCAGGTTCCCCCTGAAATTTTCAGCACATTATTCCAGCAAACTAAATCTTCAATGAAGATACTGGAATTAGACAGTTGCCCAATCTTATTAAACACGTTTGGCTACACTGTCTTGGTATTCACAGTCCAGGGGTAATTTGTCGCCCCTCCTCCCAGGGATAGTTGACGTTTGGCAATGTCTGCAAGATTTTTTTGGTTGTCACCCTTTGGGGATGGGGTGCTACTGGCACCTAGTGAGCAGGGGCCAGGGATGCTGCTAAACATACTGCAGTGAACAGGGCCGGCCACAAAGAAACATTCCTTTCTTTCCAAATATCAATAGTGCCTAGATTGAGAGTCCCTAGGGTCCTTACACTACTTCACTGCATTTTCCATTTACTTCTTGGGTCTTTGAGAGGCTGCCCTCCGAGCTGACCAAGACACGCCTTTCCTCTTCCCCATCTTACTCCTCCACTTACTCTCCTGGCATCTTTCTCCACTTCTACCCTTCTTTTATTTCTGCTCAAGCACAATCTAGGGTCTTAGTTTGCCTCTCTCCCTGTAGTAGTCATTAATCTACTTAAATACCACACTGATTTTAATTGCTCATATAAAGACCATGAATGAGATAAACTGAATATAAGCCATTAATAATTCAAGAAAAATAATTGATAAAGTGCCTCTTACTCCCTTTCTTCTTCTTTCTTATGAGTTGTTCCACCACACACCCATCTATTAAAATAAGAAGGGTATCCAATTTGAGATTCAAAGAGGGCCTCTACTAAATCTTCATGCATTGGGTGAAGGAGCTAACAAATGTCTTAGAAGTAACAGTTAAAAAATAAACTGAGCGGAGGGGGTCAAAAGCCAAGGGGGTGGGGTGGGGATTGAGCTTCGATAATTGGATGTTTGAGGCTTGGGAGTCCTTCACTGAAACCAGAAGAAGGCAAAGAGCAGAGAGAGTGATTATTTCTGACTTTTTAAACTGAACTCCAAAATTGTCTGAGCAACAGAATGGGCTAATGTGTACCAGGTGGGACTCAAATGGAAAGGAAAGGACTGATTTTCAGATAATGGAGACAGTTAAACATTGAATTTGAATGTTGTGGATGTCCTGCTCTGTTGGACTTTGTTATTTTTTTTCAAGTACTCCTGTATACAGTATTACAGTCCATTACAGGCTAATGAGCACATCAAAATTCTTAAGAGCTGTGATTTGTGTTTTCATGCATTTTCCTTGAAGTGTCAATTGCCATTTGACAGCTTGTCCCGAAGGCTTTCACATCTCTTCTTTAGTGCCTTGGAGGTTAAATTATCAATTTTCTCCAAAGGACCCTTTATCCAGCTCTTCAACAAAACTCTGTTTTCTGTCTTTGATGCTGCTAATGGCGCAGTGGGGTTTGTTTATTTTGTTTCTTTTCTATTTTTTTTAGAAACAAAAGAAAAAGTTTGGATGGTCTCTGGAGAGACATTATCCTTACCGTTTTATTCAGTCTGAGCAGTAGAGATAAGAGTATCTTCAGATCTCGAAGCAGTCTTTTTTCTTCTACAGATAAATTCCTAATTTTTATGAATCAGTGGGCTTGAATTATTTTTTGCAATAAAAGATATTAAAAGACAAGAAATGCAGAAAATATTGGGCACAATTGCACCTTACCCTAAGATACGTCCCCACCCCACTACCCAGGAATTAAATCTCCCTCATAGTTTTTAGAAATCACACTCCTGTCTCTTTAACGAGTGAGAAGAGGGCGGGCCTCCAGAGTGTCGAAGGTTGTGATTGGTCCGACTGGCAGGAAGTGGGCGGTGAAAGCGTGGCTTCTTGTTGGTGTCCGAGGCTGCTGGGTGAGAGGCCGAGGCCTGGCCGGGCTTCAGGACGTTGAGCCTGCCGTCACTTCAAGTCGCGGGAGTGGGAAGGAAGGGTGCAAAACGGGGTCCGTTCACCACTGTGGGCGCGGGGCCCTGACTGCCTTTTCGCGGAGGTGCAGCGCCCTAGCAGCCGGGCCGCGATCGGCGCGGGGTCCACTCAGACCATCGAGACCGCGGGGTGGCCCAGGAGCTGCAACGAAGGTGTCGTGCGGCCGCTTGCCGCTGCCCTGGCAACTCCGCCGACGCCCCCATCTCAACCTAGGTTCTTTTTTCCCCCTGTTCTGCAGGCTTGCTTCCGGCGTCATGGCTCAAAGGGCCTTCCCGAATCCTTATGCCGATTTTAACAAATCCCTGGCCGAAGGCTACTTTGATTCTGCCGGGAGGGTGAGTTTGGGATACATCTGCCTGCATCCCTACCTCCGTCCAGGCCCTGGTGTTCAGAAAGAAAGAATTTTGCCTGAAAGGGACGAGCATCCCGTTAAAAAAAAATTATATATGTATCATTTGAAGATAAATATATAAAATACATGTCAAAATATGCAGTTCTGAGCTCTAACATTTCTATAAGTCATTGTTGTTATATTAATTTATAATTGAAATAACCTCAATAATTGATAACTTAAATCGTAGAAATGGAGGAATATGGCGTTTTCCATGTGATTTTGCAGTTTTGATCAAGTTCACGATGCATTTTAAAGGAGGAGGAGGAGTCCTGGTGGTCTGTCACGTGTGCGTTGTTACTGCTTTATATTTGTACCCAAATAGGGGCGAGGGAAATGATGAGAGTAAATTGGAAAATGTGGTAAAGACATCTTCAAGCTGAAAGTGCTAAGACAAATTAGGGACATAGGCCTGAAATTCTTCCTACTATTGCCACTCTGCAGAACATCCCCACAGATGGGGGGAAGAACTGTAAATTAATGGTTACCTCGTCATAAAACACTGAGCAGAAGAGAAGCTGGATGTCAGATACCAGAGGCCTGTGTTTTCTCCTGCCACTTTGAATGAATGTAATTGTTAAGCGAGAATACAGTTCTAGCTGGGAAATCCTCAGAGTGCATTAGGTTGGAAGAGTGATCTCTTTGCAGTGCATACACTTTTTTATTCTAGCAGTTTATTTCTTCTAAACTCATCATGCGTAAAGCAATTTGACATGAGTTATAAGGGACTTAGAGATTTCGAATCTTCCAAGTAAACTTTATGTGGCTCTTTTGGTTCTTTCTTGAACACACTTGTCACTCTGGATTAACTTAACATCAGTAATGCAAGTGGGAGGGATGAAAGAGATGGAGGAGTTGCAGGATAGAAAGGTACCAAAGTATGTATGAATCTAGAGTCAGTCCAGTATTTTTTAGACCAAAATTGAACTACCCAAGCAAAGCTTCTTATAATAATCTTGACATCATATGGCTTCCTTTTGGCCATTTGGACCTGTGTTCTGTCTAGCTCTGCAGATCCTGAAGCTCAAGTATTTTGTCCTGTCTTGTTGGAGAAAGACATGCTGTTTCATGCTATCTTGGCAAAGAGAACGTTTGAGGATTTATCCTAATGACAGAAGCCTTCGGGAAAATACAGCTCACTATTCAGGCTGTTTATAAATTAAATGCCTTTACGAATTTAACCATTTCCAAGGGAGAGAAAAAGATATTCATAAATTTAAACCCTGGTCCAAAAATAATGAAGGAGTTTATCACCTAACACATGGTTTTGGACAGATTCCAGAAAAAAACGAGCACACCAGTGCTAAAATCGTTTAACGTTGAACATCAAGGATCAGACCCTGGAGATCTGTCCTCCTTAATTTGTTAACACAGACCTTTCAATAAGGAATTGGTCTGTTTTCTGGCATCTATTAAAAAAGGGGCTTTTGGAGACTCTGCAAATTATTGCTAGAGTTTGAATAATTTTGTGGTCTGCCACAAGCAATCAATATTCTCAGGCAGGTCACCTTTATTAAGTGCAGTTATATGATAGAATGATATGCAGATAGAAAAAAGTGACTTCGCTTCCTGAGACTACAGCGTTCTCATTCTTGGGCTCAGAGTAAGGCCTGGCAAGATGATAAATTATCCGTGATCTATGAACAGAAGATGACATGTTCTCATGTAGATGCACTCTTCTATCTAGTTGAGATTTATAGAGCTTTTATATTAATATTGAAGTGTATTTTGTCTTACTAAATGTATTTTCAAGACTTGTTGAAATCTGAAGTTCTTGGCAGAAATTGTTAAGTAATGGGGGTGGGTCTGTCAAACAATGTGGTTTCTTCATCCGAGTATGAAATAAGGTATCATAGTGTGCTTCAGAATAAATAATCCAGATACGGTTGACAGTCTGGTTTGCCTTATCAGAGATGCTCTTCAGAAGTAAAAATTAATATCTTTTATAATAATTCTGATACTGCCTTTCTTCAGTGTTAAGATGCCTTTTTTTAAAAAAATGAGATTACGACGCCAACAGGTAGTAGTTAGGTTTGTTTTTATAATCCTTACATGGTGAAATAAAATATTTGTATCCATGTGGTATTCCCCAACCCTTCTGAAATCTTATTGCTTTGTAAAATCCAGGTCTGGGAGTCAGAGCAGGTTCCTAAAATTGTTTAGGAATACATTAAAGTGACCTTTTAAGACACTTCATGATTTATTTAATGTATACAGAACTTTCAAAATATTTTTCAGTTGCCCGTAGGAAGAATAACGTGGTGATTATGCCTCAGTTTGCCCAGCGTCTGTGGGCCTTCACATGGATGCCACTAACCCACAGCCCAGCCTCAGTGTGCTCTTCACTCCATATCCCACTTATTACTTGTTATAGACCCTTGGACCACTTGACGTTTTAAAATTTTTTTTAATGTTTTTATTTTCTATTTTTGAGAGAGAGAGAGAGACACAGAGTGTGAGTGGGGGAGGGTCAGAGAGAGAGGGAAACAGAATCAGAAGCAGGCACCAGGCTCTGAGCTGTCAGCACAGAGCCTGATATGGGGCTCAAACCCACAAGCTGTGAGATCATGACCTGAGCTGAAGTCGGCCACTCGAACGACTGAGCCACCCAGGTGCCCGTGCTTTACTTTTTAAAAAATATCAACATTTATATCCCTGAATGTGAAAGACCCAAGGCATTGGATCTCATTTGATCCTCAAAGTACTTTCTGAAATCGGTGGGATAAGTATTACTATCCTGACTGTATAGAGGTAACTGAAGCATAAAGAGTTCTATGCAGAGCAAGATCACCCAGCTAATCACAGATAAAGATATAGGCAGCCTCATTCATTTGGGCAATCTTTATGATGGCCCTCCTTTGTGAGGCTCGGCACTGATTCTGATGGTCTTTCCCCTCTGCCCAAGGCTCCTCGTATCCATGAATTAACTTTGATTTTCTTATCCTACTTCTACAATTTTTAAAAATTATTTATCAATTTTTTTCACAAATGGACTTTAATAAATGTTTATTCTCATTTTTAAAATAACAAAAGCAACTAGAGTGTTTCTTTAGGAAATTAACATTGCTGCTGCCTGAATGGCTGGAAAACAGCAAACATCTCATGATTTGTGCTTAATTTATTAAAACGATTTTTATTATAATAAAAAATATTGGTGTAAATAACAGGTGCTCCCTAATAAGGGGAAACTACTGCATGCCAATTTATCCCCAGGAGTCTATTTTAATATTGATTTACAAATTTTATGTAAAACATTAAATAACAACAAGTATTTCCTGCCGCTGTGAGTAGGAAAATGTAGTAGCACTTTTAAGTTTTATCAACTTGTTTTTAAGAATAAAATAATTATCCAGTTCTCCCAGGCAGAAAAATGTGACCTAAGTGGGAATGAAGTACCCTCTGACTTTTGATAGCCTGTAGTCTGGGAAGTTGAGTGGTCCATATTTTTTGATACTTGTTTTCCCTTTAATATCTACAGCTAACTCCCGAGTTCTCACAACGCTTGAACAATAAGATTCGAGAGCTTCTTCAGCAAATGGAGAGAGGCCTCAAGTCAGCAGACCCTCGAGACAGCACTATTTACACTGGCTGGACAGGTATGAAGTGCTGGCCGTGGGCCGGCATAAGCCAGAGCGTTACCTTTGGAGAGCTGTCTGCCAGAACGGGACGCCCTTAAGTGTTTCCTGCATCTGTACATGAGAATATTGCTTCCAGGAGAACACCGTGCTCTCCGCCTAACCATGATATCTTTGGATTTTTAACAGTGCCTACTGAATTTAGGGCAGGGTAGGCACGTTCATGGAATTCATACCTGACACAAATTTGGATGACTGCTCGTGGAAAGAAAACATGATGCTTAGCATTACGTAGTTAATTTGCAGATGGAATTTCAATGGGAAGAGTTGGGAAGCGTCCCAGAATGCAGCGTGTGAAACAGAAATAAGGAGAACTTATCCACAGGAAAGAAACAGGGATCTGTAGATGAAAACAGAGTGAATCATAGATTGAGTGAACTAATCCTTCCAGACAGTCATCGTTGGTTGGTTTGCATGCACTGTTTTGCTGGTCATTGAGACGGTGGAGAAAGTTTGGGAAGAAAGAGTATAGGTGTCAAGGAAGTGAGAGAGAGAGAGAGAGAGAGAGACGTCGAAGAACTTCAGTTAGTTTACTCACGTAGAGAGACGGAAAGACAGCAAGACAGCTTTATAATCTTGAAGCACAGTTTACAGATTCCATGTTTTCCAGTGACTCTGAAAAAAGAGGGCAAACAGAGGAACAAGTTTTTAGCTTAAGGAATGTGATTTTAAGGCCATGGTGCTTGTGAAAATGCAGGTTCCTGGGCCTCACGGGGGAGATACCAGTTTAGCAGGTCTTGAGGGGGGCCCAGGAATATGCGTTTTGCAAGCCTCAGGGGTCCTGATGTAGATAGTCCTCTGGGGACTGCACTTGGAGAGTTTTTTAGTAATGACAAGTGATTCTGTCCTTGTGAGGATGGGAAGGCAGATAAAAATCAGAATAAAATTCCACTGTCAGGGATGTGTAAGGTTATTATTTTCTAAAATAAGAAGAATGGGCTAGTTAATGTTGGGCCCTTCCTCTTAGCTTAGCTTTATGATTTCTGGGGATTTTAGAAGCTTAACACAAGGTATATTAAAAATGAGAATAAATGTGAAAATATTTTGCTTCAAGAAGGAAGTTATAACGACATTTGTCATTTAAATGAACATTACTATTGTTTATTTAAAATTATGAGAATTTGGGGTTTCCGCATGGCTCCATCAGTTAAGTGTCCAACCCTTGGTTTCGGCTCAAGTCATGATCTGACCGTTCGTGGGATCAAGCCCCACATTGGGCTACACACTGACTGCAGGGAGCCTGCTTGAGATTTTCACTCTTCCTATCTCTCTGCCCCTACCTCACTTTCTCTCTCTGTTTCTCAAAATAAGTAAACTTAAAAAAAATTTGAAAAAAAATAAAATTATAAGTATTTGAGCCAAACAGGACAAGTATGTGCATGGTTATCTTTAGCTTTCCTCTTGATTTCCACATCATCTAAAGCCCACACTTACAGATCTTTTCCTAATATATTTGGAGTTTCTATTGTTTTGTTATTCCTGGCAAAAAAAAAAATACTGAGACAGATGGCTAGATTGAATTCCCTAACTGACCATAAAAAGAATGACTGAAATCTGTGTCCTACTCACCCCTTCAGGTGAACTTACATTATTACTTATTATATGGTACCTTGCTTTAGGGGGAAGAAAAGTGGGGATTGACTTCCGGTTTAAATTAGTAGTTTGACAGTGTTAGGAAAACCCATCAGTCAGGCCATCTACTGCTGGGGCTGGTTCGGAAACTAAAAGTTAAATAGAAGAGGAAAAAGAAAAGGAATTCCACTCCAAAGCAGAACGCAAGTGTGGCTAAATGTTTGGGCGGCGCTAGTTTCGGGTGTCATCTCCTCTGCCAATATCCTTCAACTTTTTGTCTTTAAGTATTTATGGTGCTTACTGCTGGCTCCTGAAAGCAGCTCATACAGCAAGTGTTGTCGGCAAATTGGCACACTAAGCAGTTTGGTTGTTTTATGATATCACATAAAACCTTCTAGATAAATTTGCTAATGGCTTTGGAGGGAAGGATCCTGAGGTCTGCTAACAGCACTGTTAAAAAGCCCTTATTCCCACATAAAATGGACGGTCTCCTCCAATGCTTTCATAAGTAAAATGCTTCTGTCCCCCTGCCAGTGTTCAGACAGTCTGAAGAGCATAAAACTCGGAGTTGCATAAGAAACTACATAATGCTAATTTGACACATGAAATTATGTCAATACCTTCTCTTCCCATTGTTCTATCTTACCAAGTCTCTTTGCTCTTGCTACTTTTTTGCCGAGAAATGCATTCGTAAACATTTTAATGTAATAAAAATGCTTGGTGTTGTGTCAAACCAGTGTTTACATAATTACATATTGGTTTGTATGTTACTCTTTGTGTTCCCCTTGCTGTCTTCCAAAGAGGGATCTTTTTAGAAAATAAGGATTCTGTTCCGTTACCTTCGTTCCCCAAATTTAGCATCATATTTTTATAAATATTAATTGTTGTTCTTGTTGCTAGCATGTCCAGAATTATATTACTTTGGGCAACACTAATTTATTATAGAAAACCTTTAAAACTTGTTTACTTTGTTCAGCATTGGTATTTACTGAGCATTTGTTGTCTACAATGAAAGCTTTCGCAAATGATCATTTTGTGGTTTGTATGAGAAAACTTTATGATTATCATTAGTTGGAACTTTAAGTTACCATCCTATTTTGTTAAGTTTCATTGCCCAGTGGAAGTATGATCTAACAGTTAATGCTCATTCAGATAGAAATAGCATTTAGAATAGGGTTAGGCTCTGTTGCACATACCTGGAAAAAAAACAAAATTACAGTGAGTTAAATAAGATAGAAGTTTATTTTTCTCTTCTGTAAAAGAAGGCCAGTGCCGTTGATGCACTGGGCTCAGGATGTCGCTAGGAATCCGGGTTCCTTTCTGCTCTGTCATCCCTCGGCCGCTGGCTGCTGCCTCTTGGCTCTCACACTCCTGAAGATTCGTGCGTTACATCAGCTTTTCAGGTGCAGAAAGGAAAAAGAGGCAAAAAAAAAAAAAAAGAGAGAGGCTGCATTTCTCTCCTTTTATTTTTTTAAAGTTTATTTGCTTATTTTGAGAGAGAGAGTGCAAGCAGGGAGGGGCAGAGAGAGAATCCCAAGCAGGCTCTGTGCTATCAGCATGGAGTCCGATGCACGGCTCTATCCCATGGCTGTGAAATCAAGACCTGGGCCGAAACCAAGAGTCAGAAGCTCAACCAGCTGAGCTGCCCAGGCTCCCTTCATCCCTCTTTAAAGGACTTCCTGGAAGCCCCACCCAACATTTCAACTCTACCTGCTTTTCATTGGCTGGAACGGTCACACCTGTCAGCAAGGAAGGATAGTAAACGTAGTCTGTTAGCTGGGGGTAAGTGGATTTGGGGTAAGAGCCTCGTGATCTCTGCTCTAAGTCACGCATAACAAGAAAAATGATTTTGTTGTTTGCACAAAGCATTTGGACAATGACCCTTAATTTTTTTCCATCTGCAAAAAGATCTCTAATGTCTGTCCATTGGGGGGAATTTTATTCTATAAAATATTTTGAAGTTTCCTAAGCAATATTTTGCCTGCTCGGTGTTTCTAGGGAGACTCACATTTGGAATTCATTTCAAAACAGCTTTATTTTAATTTTGTTTTCATTTCAGTAAGTAATAGCCCTTTCATAAAGCCTGCCACTAAAAGAAAGTATGTGAAGAATGCCAAATCATAAATAATTTTTCTAGAGTTAAGTGTAACTTCTGTCAAGAAAGGGGCTGCAACTGGTTCTAAAGACTGAAATGTTAGCGTTTTCTCAGCTTGACTGAGCAGTTACCTGCCTCTCCTTTCCGCATCCCCTGACACTCTGGCTGGCTTGTCACAGGATTATAAAATCCCTAATTTGTTTGTATTGTGCATTAATCCACAGTAAACCGCATAGCTGTAGGTCTGTGTTTCTGCTTGATGACTTATAAAAAGCTACAAAGCTAGGCTTTCCAACTTCCTAGTACCTCATTCATGCTATGACTGGATTTGCCTCAGTTGCTCACTTGGTCTTGAAAATGAGAGGGTTAGTATAGAAGCCCATGTGTTTTTAATATTACATAGGCATTTAAGCTGAAAAATTGGACTCCCATCATTTTTTCCCACTTTCTGACTTTTTTGGAAAAATTGAGACTAAAAGTGACAAGCTACTTATTAGAATTTCTGTACCTGTGTTCTGTATGCTTTAAAAAAGACTGCATCCTGCTTTAGAAAAGATTGGGTGCATCCTGCTTTGAAAAGACTGTGTGCAGCCTGCTTTATTGGTAAGGGTGATGTGTACAAGGTTAAATAAAAATTTAAAAGAAGCACATCGCTTTAGAAACTACATTGCCTTTACAAACTAGTTTACAACTGAAATTATTTTGCCTTTTTTTAATAAAATTGAAGCAGAGGATATAACATAGTGATGAGAATGGTTGACATAGGCTTTTAATATGATTAAGGCATCATTTTCACAAAAGCCTACACATTTACTCCTGTGGATGTCACAGTGCAGTTTTACAATCTGTATTCTGACTTTTACCTTTTTAAAAAAAATTTTTAAATGTTTATTTATTTTTGAGACAGTGAGAGAGACAGAGTGTGAGTGGGGAAGGGGCGGAGAAAGAGAGGGAGACAGAATCCAAAGCAGGCTCCAGGCTCTGAACGATCAGCACAGAGCCCGATGCGGGGCTTGAACTCACAAACTGTGAGATCATGACCTGAGCTGAAGTCTGACTCATGACTCATGACTGAGCCACCCAGGTGCCCCTGACTTTTACCTTTTTTTATTCACGACGGAGAAATAAGATACCTTGACCCTAGGGAAGAAAGGAGGGAAGTATTATTCAGACCTGCAACTGCCTCATATTGGCCATTGAGGCAGCTCTGGTAGTAAATTGCTCATGCTTGCCCAGGAAGGAAATATTGTGAATAATCAACTTGATAGGCAGTAATTGAAGGTTAACAAATTATTACAAGAATTCAGTAATTTAATAATAAAATATTAATTTTTTAAAATATTAATATTACTTCATTGAGTAAGTTTTGCTTCCCAAGGGAATAAGGATCATAAATATGCAGTTTCATGATCACTTGCCTGATAAAGGACAGGAGTAAAGATTTAAAAGGATTCCTATTAATCTAATGTTTCTGGGATTGACATTCGAATGACAGGATCCAGAGTGTGGGCACATATGTCAGTAACTAATGTTCTATGCCAGACACCATTCTAGGTACTTGGCATTTTTTACCTAACCCGAATCTCAGAACAACTCTGTGGTGTGGATGCTCTTTGTATCCCCACTTCACAGATGAGGAAACTGAAGCAAAGCAAGGCCGAGTACCTATGCCAGGTTACACAGCCAGTAAATTAGAAAGTTAAGATTCAGCTCAGCAATCTGGCTGTAGAGGCCTTGTCTTCACCCCATGAGCCTGTGTGCCTGTGTGTGTACTTACTCTCTGTTCCTACATCTGGGTTCACTCCATACACTTTGGAATGTATAATGTAGGAAGAAGGTCTGCACATTAGCTATAGGAGGGGGTCATTGGAGCAGTGATAACAGGATGATACTCATATTGTACAAACATCTCAGAAGTGGTTACTGACTAGTCAGTTTTAAGTGTTTTAGAAAAAAATTAGAATCGATAAAACATGAAAGGAGTCTGGAAAGAAAGAGAAACGTGAGTTAGGCAAGAGTAATTACTATTTAAAAGTCTATAGGAAGAAGTTATTTGGGATCATAAAGCAAACCGTGGGAAGATTTATGGGCATTTGCATCCAGAAAAATGAAATCTCCAGCATTGTACTATAGAAGTTGTTTCCATGCTTCCTAATCCTAAATTAATATATTCAGCATGGTTTCAGATAGAAAATTAACCGGGCCAGCACAGCAGCTTTTCTTCATAATTGCTTGTATTTGAAAAGGCTTGTTGTGGATCTTCTCATTTGAAGTAACACCGTTAGTCTGAAAACAATCAGTAGCTCTCAGAGCTGTTAATAAGCGATATTTGAAATGAACAGGCCCTGTTTTTCTCACTGAAATCTTCCTTTATAGAATTTAGTACATTGAAGTGTAATGCATCATGATATTGACGTATGACATATGCCAGCCGTAAGCACTGAATTGTTCATTCTTAGCCATAATCCTTTCCTGCGGGACTTACAGAATGTGCTCCCAGCTTGGGAAGCAAGGGAATCGTTTTGGTTCTTTAGATGCCCCGTGAAGAAGTGCTTTTTATGCCTGTGCACGTCACACGGACGGTATGGACAAATAACGGGCATGGAGGCCCCTTAAGATCAAACCCAATGGTCAGCTACTAAATGGTCCCAGGTGGTGTCCCAGAACCTGTTGGGACTCATGGCACCTGCCATCGGGCTGCTCGGGGTTACGTTCCAGGTCGCTTGTAGGTTCCAGGGAGGAAGAGATTTTAAAGTACCTTATAAAATAGAAATCACAAAGCACTGGTGAGGAATTGTTACTATAAAGAATTAAATGAGCAGATGAAGTATTTTTTGTGTTAGAAATAAGGGTTTGGGAGAAAAGATTGCTTTCCTTGCAGATAACATAGTAGAAAAGTTAAGTAAACCCAAGAGATAGCTGATCTCACTAGTGTCTTTAAGAAAGAATGAGGGAAAGTGCTAGCCCTCATTTAATTTCATTTTTTCTCTCTCTTAACTATGATGATTCCTAAGGGAAATGATGATCAGCTCACACTTAAAACACACACACACACACACACACACACACACAGGACTCTAGGGGCTTTAGTTCTAAAAGACATAACCCAATCTTCTATAACCAACTCACAAAGTTAATGAGGCTAAGATCAGCATATATTTCCTCTTTTCAAGTATTAGATAACATTTTAAATAAGAGGATATGCAGCATAATCCCTGGAGTAGTATTAACTTGCGCTCTAAATGCAAGTCATTAAAGTGTTTCAAGATGCTCTTCCTCTGATCTGCCAAATGTATAGCCTTTGAGTTACAGCGTTAGCATGTGGGGCTTAGTTTCTGCTGATACCAGACTTATTTGAAAGGAATCACTCTGGCCAGGTATCTTTTCTTTGCAACTTGATCTTTTTACTACATAACTTTTCAGTGAGAGCCAGGATTTCAGTGTCCAATTTGAGCCCTCGCCAAGTGTCCTTCACCTTCAGGAGGAGCACCTGTGTCACCTAGCCAGTGCCGCCAGGGCGTGGAAGGAGTAAAGGGCGTGGATCTACACTGGGTTTATTGAAGCCCTTCATAGCGACCGCTAGAGAACGGCCAGAGTATCACCTGCTTTCTTTCCGACTGCACTTTTTATGGTGTTGATTTCATTACACTGTAGGTTATCTTAAGTGGCTCAGACGCAGGCTTGAAACAACGATAGGGTTCAAATGCTACCAGTGTGCTTAGGTGACACACTGAGAACAGGAGAATGTTGACAGATCAGAAGAAACGGCAGGAGGAAAAGAAAGAAGACCTGTGTAAGCAGTTTGACTTTTACAGACAGCACCAAGGAGGCTGGGCTATGTTTTGTCATTTTGATCCCAAGTATCTTCAGCATTTAACACAATGCCGGGTCCATCGTTGGTGCTTAGTAAATATTTGTTGAATGAGTGAAAGAATGAATAGAGAGTGTCCTGCCATTACTATTCCAGCTACCCCCTGTGCAAACCAAAAACAGCCACTTAAACAAAACTAGATGGAATGGGAAAAGAATGGGATTCAACTCACTTCGCTTCTGTTAGGATGTAGTAGAGTCCATCTACATCTCTTTCCCCTTGACTTCTGAGCCAATTGAGAAGTGAACTCAGAAATTAGGTAGGGCTCATGATATCTGCTTTATACTTGCTTGGTAAAGCTGAATGGAGAGCCTATTGTTTAGACCTGGATATAAAGTGGATTTCTTCCCTCTTGCCACGTGCTTTGAACTTATGTCCTTAGACTCAGAGCGTCTGGATAGCCCACATATGGATTGCCACATGGGAAACAGAAGAGAAAAGAGGGAGAGTCTGAAAACAGAGAAGACTCCCAGAAAGCTCAGGAGAGGGGCCAGATGGGCCATGAATAGGGAATATTTTTCTAGTCAGAGGAGCCAGTGAGGGTGGAGAGAAGCAGAAACATGGGAGGGAGAGTGTAGTTCCCTCTGTATTTTCTGTCCCTTTCAGTTAGCTATCAGAAATAGATGGAGTGACTCTTTCAACACTCATTGAAGTTCGCAGTATAATGGATGTGGGCATTTATTTAGTTACTGTGTGCTAGGGACTTGTAATGATCAGCATGATTCACAATAACTGTGGCGTGGCTACTACTATTTCCATTTTATAGATAAACATGCTTAGGCACAGAGAGGTTTAGTAGGTGAGGTAAAATCACACAGCTAGAAAGTGGCAGAGTGAGGCTCTTAATGACTACTATGCTGAAAGGTTTATCACATTAATGGCAATCTGAATAAAAGACTAGAAGCACTTCCTAATTTGACACAGTTATGAAGCAAGGCACTGAGGGAAGGAAGAGGAAAGTATGATGTCTCCTTTTTAAAATCTATTTTCCTCTGGGACAGTCAGCTCTGGAAATGCATCAAAGAGAAGAGAAGATACGTGTTCCGAGTGCTTGTTTGCTTCCTTTCTTACTCTGTGTTTGGGACGATACTACTTAATTGATGGTGCAGCGGCACAACTGCGCTTCTCCCCAAACTACGTGTCCTCTCGAAGGGCAGTGGCTTGTGATGCTTGGCTTTCCTCTGACAGCTGAGCAGGTCTGCTGGTCCGCGCGGTGCCCGCTGCAGGCTCTGTGGAGAGCCCTGTGCACAGTAACAACCGTGACTAAGAATTGTGCCCCGAAGACAACTGTAGTTGTGTTGAAAATAATAAACAGCATATCAGAAAGTACCAACCCGATGTAGAAAGACAGATGATCATACTGTATGGGGTTAATTAGAGCAAACAGTAACTTACATTTTCATAAATCTGCAAGGGAAAAAAAACATGGTAGTTGATGAACTTGCAAAGTGTTGACTGGGGAACAGTTTATTTGAAACTCAACCATCCATCGCCCTTCTAGGGAGTTCCTGTATCCGAATCGCTCAGGACTGTTGAGACCCCGCTTTGGGTGTTAACTGAGCCCCTCTAGTGACTCCAGCAGTATTACAATCTGAACACAACTTTTCCCACTAGATGACAGGAAGAGAATCTTTTTTTTTTTTTTTTTTGAGAGACAGAGACCACGCGAGCAGGGGAGGGTCAGAGAGAGAGGGAGACACAGGATCTGAAGCAGGCTCCAGGCGCTGAGCTAGCTGTCAGCACAGAGCCAGCCCAATATAGGGCTCAAACCCATGAACCGTGAGATCATGACCTGAGCCGAAGCCGGACACTCAACCGACTGAACCACCCAGGCGCCCCGACACAAAGAGAATCTTGAAAAGACCGTGACCCGCAAACAAACCCTTTGTCAAAGGACACGCAGTGGCAAAGGTTTTTACATCAGTGCAGACGGGTCATAAAATAAATGAATAACGTTGAAGAAAAATCTCTAAAATGCAGACTCACAGACAAGTGTTTTTGAGAGTTCATACATCTGTGGAGATTTTTATCATCTCCATATACATTTGAGACACACCAAGGTCTTGATTGGTCAAGATGAATAGGACTAATGATCCCTCAGAAATTCAAAGGCTTAGTATTAATTACTTCTCAACAGCTGGCTATATTTATAGTACTACTGGGGATAAGTAGCTGAGTAAGGAAATTGCAGATTTAGAAGTGTCCCTAAGCAGTTTATCTCCCTTCCCCGAGTAGTAGCTACAGAAGGAAACCTAATAGAAAAATCTAGTTCAGAGCTTCCATACTAAACACCAGGACAGATTCCTATGTTCAAGGTTCTCTTTGGTCCTCACGGTATCATTTTTTTTTTCGGGTAAATTAGATATCAACATTCCAGAAACAGATTTCTAGAATGAACTGTGGGGGCAGTGCCAGGCTTCCTGAACTTCTTATGCAGAATGTCATCTGTCTCTGTGGTTCAGGGCAGTGCTGTCCTTAGAAAGTCCTGCAGTGAGAGAGATGTTATTTTGTTGTGCAGTAAGGCAGCCGCTAGGCACCTGTGGCTGTGGAGTGTTTGACATGTGATGAGTGTGCCTGAGAAACTGAGTTTTAAATTGTTCACTTTTAACGAACTTGAATTTGTGTAGACACTGCTGGTTAGAAGCCGTCATACTGGACCCGCAGCTATAAGCAACCGAACAAGCTCCAGGAGTGGGGAGCTCAAAGTAGTGTATGTCTGGGCTACTTCTGGCCTTTCAGACCTCCACGGAGGGTTTTTGGTTTTTGTTTTGTTTTTTGGGTTTGTGTTTATTTGTTTGTTTGTTTGTTTGTTTTAATTAAAAGGAACCCATGCCTCCATGGGATTGGTGAATCTTGCAGTCAGCTTGCTCTGGAAATGCATCAGAGAATCATTGACTACTCCACAGTCACATTCTTCCCCACACCTTTGGAGGACATTTGTCCAGCCTTTCTCCCCTGAATTCCAGGCTTACACATCCAGCTGCCTGCCTGCCTGCGCCTCCGCTTGGATGTCTAGTAAACCCCTCACTCCTGAACTGTACAGGTTCGGCTCCTACTCTGCCTCTTCCCCACTGCCCGGCCCTGTGCTAGATGTGCCTAGTGCCCACCCATCGCTGGTATCCCTCTCCTTCTGGACTCCTAGGAGGATTAAACCTCTCCAGTTTAGTGTAGTTAGGGAGGCGGCCTCTTGGAGCCCAGCGGCTGCAGGTGGAGGCAGCAGATAACGACAAGCCAAAGCGTGTAATTGCTGGTGTAGCCTTCCTGCGGAAGGTGTCTAGGAGGCAGTTCCCCAACAGAGTTCTGCATGCTCGAGCCCATCTCGGAGGACCTGGACTAACCCGTAGGGTTATCTTTGGAAAATGCCTTTAAAAAAAAAATACTCCTCCTCTACATAAACCAACCATAGATGAGCATCAAACCGAAATTTCTATGTCTGGTTTTTTTAATAATTGGAACCCCCCCAAGGAATCTGTCCTTATTAACCGTGTCATCCCCTAGACTTCTCATCCCCATGGATTTGCTTGGGTAATTCCCCTGCTGGGAGTATCATGCACTGGCTCCATTCCAGCCTTCCGCTTTTGGTTCACACCCCATCATACCTCCTTCTTGATGATACCGTTTTTCCCCCTGGGATGGAGGGAATACTCTACCCACTTCTGTCCATTCTTCCTCTTCCAACCCAGTCTCCAAGGCTGTGAATAACTAACGAATGCACGTGTCATGTCTAAAGCATTTACTGACTTCACATGCTGAATTCTAAAAAGTGCTTGATTGATTTTTTTTTACTGATATTATATTTATCTGGATTTGCATGTAAAATAGGGGGGTATCCCTATTACAACTTTCCTACACCCTTTAAGAAATGAAGTACGACCAACCAGAGTAGCAATAATCTCTCATTCCTAAAAGAGAGTACTCATTACTTAACAGAATTAGTTATCCCAAATGCTTTATTGGTCACCTTTAATGACTTTGGGATTAATGGACAAATAATGGATTAGATTTTGCTCTACTCATTTCTTAATGTATCTCTCTTCATATGGATTATTTTCCCATTTAGAATATGTCAATATGTGTAAGTCATATATATGAGCAAATATAACAATACAATAAAATTCAGACCAAAAAAGCATTAGATTTCATAGCCTGATGACAGTAGTTATCACGGAGTGGACCAGCTAAGAAATAGAATATTATAACATCAATTTTTTATGTCAGTGAAGATAACAAAATCCCTCCAGATTTAATGGGGGGGGGAGGGGAGGAATAGCTTTCTTTTTTTTTTTTTTAATGTTGATTTACTTATTTTTGAGAGGCAGAGTACATGCACAAGTGGGGGGTGGCAGAGAGAGAGGGAGAGAGAATCCCAAGCAGGCTTCACACTGTCAGCACAGAGCTCGACACAGGGCTCGAATTCACAAAACGTGAGATCATGACCTGAGCTGAAATCAAGAGTTGGATGCTTAACCAACTGAGCCACCCAGGCACCCTTTTTTTTTCCTTTTTATAAAGTACTTCTAAAATCTAAAACTATTTAAAGTATATTTTTACAACTAAATGCAATCAAAATTTATTTTTAAATGTTTATTTATTTCAAGAAAGAGAGTGTGTGTGAGGGGCAGAGAGAGGAGGAGAAAGAGAATCCCAAGCAGGCTCCACACTGTCCGCACAGAGCCCCGTGCAGGACTCGATCCCACGAACTGTGAGATCATCACTTGGGCCAAAATTGAGTGGGGCCCTTAATCAACTGACCAGTCACCCCAATGCAGCCAAAATTTAAGTCTCACTTTAGTCTTTTCTGTTCTGGAAGAAAAGATGAAACAGTAGAGGAAGGAAGCAAATCTCCTTTATCCTACCTTTCACTTAGTGAACAGTATAGAAGGAAACTTTATCTGCTGCTTAAATTTAAGCCCCACAGTACCCTGGGTAAGTAGCACATCCTGTGATAAGAAAAAGGAAACATTGAAAAGATTAAAGTCCATAAATCATCCTGTGTTGAGCCTCGTGACCAGTTTTGATAGTTGTTACTCTAGAAGCCAGTACAAATGTTCTTATTATATTAAATGTCACTTAGAGACTGGAATCCTACTTGGTGATGAGTCTGTGAATGGATATGAATGGATACAACTGTAATCCTCCCTCCCAAACCAGGCCCTGCTCTAGGGGCATGTTAATATCTTGGTGGGTGAGAAGCATGGTCAGTCTTGCAGTACCATTTGACTTTTTCCATGAAGAACAAATTTATTTTGATAAAAATTAATGTTTGAAAGAGTTCTTTAAAGCACAGACTGAGGCCAAGGCTGAGGGCATGTGTGAGGGGACTAGGGCGCCTCCTCCCCACCGAGCTGTCAAGGTTGTGTCTTTATTTCCACCTTGCCAGTTACCTCTCAGCATTCAGTATTATGCAAAGGTGATGTTATATGCGTGAATATTGCTAAAGGTTGGAAGAGCATAAGGATCAGGCTCAAGACATTTAGCCACACACAGTTCCCCATTTTTCTATTATATTAGGTCATCTGGGGTACGCAGTATTGTTGAGTCATTAAATGTCTTTGACTTACACGTTTTGTCTTATTTTCCTGACCTAGCCTCGTTTCTAGTAAGCTTGTACAGGAAACTTCTTTGAATTGGCAGACAGACTCCTCACTTGAAACCCTTTTCATCCGTGGGTGTCTTGTGAGAGGAGGTAGACACTGTAAACTGCAAGGCACAGGTGATCCCTGAACCAAAATACCGGGACACTGAGGCCCAGAATGAGGAGAGAAACAGAACCTGAGGTTGTGGAATCCCCAGACGTTGGGAAGTGAATTCTCTGCTAATCAAAAAGAAAAAAGATTGTTATCTAAATGAAATATTATGGACTGGAGAAACGACTCCCTGTTTTTTGTGAGAAATGCATCAAACCTTACCAGTGCAAACTTGAGTGGGTTTTGTTTGTTAAATATTTAGGCCAGGAGGAATCGTTGATAACGAGACAGAGGTTTGAAAAGGGAAAACAATCATTGGGCTTGTATTTAATCACTTTGTATTTTCTCAGACGTCAGTCATATCATTATCTGACTGTGGTGCTTACAGAACTCAATTAGGGGAGTTAGGTAGCATTGGGAATAGGAGGCCAAAACGAAAGGGTAACAATTTAAATGGATCGCCAGCCGATGCCTAGTGTGGAACGGAGATGAAGCCGTTTAAGCACCTAATTGCAGAAGAAGCTCTTGACATTGATTGTTTGTGAAAAGGAGAGTTTTTTTCTTACATACATGGTTTTGTACACTTATGTCTGCAGACCTTCAGCGTTGGTACATCCGATCCTCAGCTTGTGGAATTACTAACACCAAGCCACTTTGAAAGAGCAGACAAGGTTATTAAGTTTGGCAGGAAATGAAAATTTGGCCTTAATATACATGTGAAATTGAATTGTCTGTAGCACAAAGCTTTGGAGATTACCCAGGCAAAATGAGAAAATATCTAAATTTAAAATTGTCCTCAGCACAGTGAAAAGTAATTTTTGCAGACTGCATTTTTACTGCACTGAAATCCATGAAGAGATTGGCTCTCTTAATTTAGTTTTAAACAGAGGCTCTGTATCTTCTAAAAATGGTAAATGAGATGGAAAATGTACTTTAAGGGGAGAAGTGAGTTTCTGGAAATGCTGCAGGCAGCTAGGCTCCCTACTCCACGGCTTTGAGTCTGCCCAGAGACCAGCCGGCCTCAGAGGGAAGGCTCTATCTACTGTGACAGGCATTCAGACAACGCCTCAGTTATATATATAGCAGGCTTCTCTTGAAGGATAAGAAGCAAGTCGAGGAAGGCCCAAAGCAAAAGTCATTGGCACTTTTTACAGTATAATTTCTCAAGTGGCGGAGTCCTTGACAGAGAAAAAAAAAAATAAGGAATTGAATCTCTTCTATCAGATCTCAGATAACTTAGCAGTTGCTTATAATCCCTGCCTGGTGATACTGGAGTAGGGAATTTGGTTACTGTACCTACCTTCTCATCCACAAAATTACCTTCCATAGAAAGAGATACTGAGTTTTTCACTCCCTAGTCTTTGGATTTCTTTAGACGGCAAGAACAAGGACAACTTGTTTACTTATCAATTAAGTAAATGATTCTTTGTTCAGGAGGCGACTATTTAGAAGCATGGTTCTGATAACCTGTCATTTAACCACCAAGAAGAATACATTTACACACAGTAGAGTGCAACAAGGGTTAATAATAAACTTAGGTTAGAGTTCGTACATGGTCTCAGAGTTCCTGTTATTTACAGCTGCAGCGGTGAAGAAACCAGTGCCTTTGTCTAGTTTGTAGAGCTGCTGAATCTAGAACTAAGGTCACTGCGAGTTCCGGAGAGTTTACTTACGTGTGCGTTACGGCTTATCGGCAGTACACACTGCTGAGTTGGCAGCAAACCAAAATACAGCAGTGGCCCACTCTTCATCCTTACATTATTCTCTTGTTGCTTTTCAGGTATCTCTTTGCTTTACTTACATCTCTATGATGTGTTCGGGGACCCTGCTTACCTGCAGATGGCACATGGCTACGTGAAGCAAGGTCTCAACAGTCTGAGCAAGCGGTCCATCACCTTCCTGTGCGGGGACGCGGGCCCCCTGGCGGTGGGCGCTGTGGTGTATCACAAGATGAACAAGGAGAAGCAGGCAGAAGACTGCATCACCAGGTAGTCCTGCTTCTTTTTGAGGATTATTATCTAGACGTCGTTATGTATTCTGGGTGTGTTAGCAAAAGAACATTTTGGTGAAGTTACTTTTCTCCCAGCAATAGATCTTACTACTGTTATTTGGTCACTTCACACATCATCCCGATGTAGTTAAGGAACAACCGTCAAAGTTCCTATTTTATTGTTAGATGTAATGACATGGACACACGCCAGATCAAACATCAGTTTGATCACAGCCAGATCATGTGATTACTAATCGAAGGTGCTATCCAAGACCAGTAATTCAAAAAATGTGTTTCACTTGCTGTGGTGGGCTGGGTAACGGATGACCAACTGATTCAAAATTGCTTTTCTTGGGAGCAAATCACATGCAAATCCAGATTCTTATTTTTAATACAGAGCAGGGCAGCTGAGTAGGAGCTTGTGAATTATGAAGAACTTCTAAACTATGGTACTAATACACTGCAGTTATTGTTTGACTACAGTTTATTGAGCACAAATTCTATCAAGAAATATGGCTCCATATCGTGCTGTTGGGCTCCACTGGGCATGTTAACACACAGAGAGTTGCAATTTCAGCAAAGGTTTTTTGGTTTTGTTTTCTTGTTTACTAGACTTTACTTTTTTTTTTTTTTTTACTTCTTATTTTAGAGAGCGTAGTGGGAGAGAGGGGCAGAGGAAGGGGGGAGAGAGAATCCTAAGCAGGTTCCACACTCGGCATGGAGCCCAATGCAGAGCTCAATCCCACGACCCTGGGATCTTGACCTGAGCTGAAATCAAGTCAGATGATCAACTGGCTGAGCCACCCAGGCGCCCCCAGACCTTACTTTTTAAATCAATTCACAGAAAAATTGAGAGGAAGGTGCAGGGATGTCCCATACACCTGCTATCCCCCACATGCGTAAACTCCCCATTATCAACATTCCCCACCAGAGGGGTGCACTTGTTACAGTGGATGAACCTGTGGTGACACATCATGATCACCCAAAGTCCATGACTGACGTTAGTGTACATTAGTTACATCTTGATGTGGTGTAGTCGCTGCGTTTGGACCAATGTGTCATGACGCATATCCATCACTGTACTCGCATACAGAGTAGTCGCACTGCCCTAAAAATCCTCCCTGCTCTGCCTGCTAATCCCTCTTCCTCCTCCCTAACCCCTGGCAACTATCATTTTATGGTCTGCTTGGTTTTGTCCTTTCCAGAATGTCATAGTTGGCATCATACAGTATGTAGCCTTTTCAGATTGGCTTCTTTCACTTAGTATGTATGTACGGTTCTCCCATGTCTTTTCATGACATGACAGCTCATTTCTTTTTAGCGCTGACTAATAATCCGTTGTCTGGGTGTACCAGACAGAGTGTATCCATTCACCTGCTGAAGGGCATCTTGGTTGCTTTCAAGTTTTGGAAACTATGAACTAATTTATGAACTAATATGAACATCCATATGCAAGTCTTTGTGTGGATGTGACCTTATAGCTCCTTTGGGTAAATATCAAAGAGTGTAATTGCTGGATCATATTATAAGGGTAGGTTTAGTTTTGTAAGAATTTTTAAAGTATATTCCAAAGTGGCTGTACCATTCAGCATTCCCACCAGTGATGAACGAAAGTTCCTATTGCCATACATCCTGCCTCTGTTCCAGATCTTGGCCATTCTAATAGATATGTCATGGTATCTCCTTGCTTCTTGCTTGTTTTTTTTTTTTTTAAGTGTTTATTTACTTTTGAGAGAGAGAGAGCACGCGCTGGGGAGGGGCAGAGGGAGAGGGACAGAGGATCCGAAGCGGGCTCGGTGCTGACAGCACAGAACTCAACATGGGGCTCAAACTCATGAACTGTGAGATCATGACCTGAGCTGAAGTCAGACGCTCAACCGACTGAGCCACCCAGATGCTTCCCTTCCCCCCCCACCCCACCCCCTGCCCTCACTACCCATTCTCATTTTAATTTGCATTTCTCTGACGTACACCGTGGAGCATCTTTTTATATACTTATTTGCCATCTGTATTTCTTCTTTAGTGAAACATCTGTTAAGGTCTTCAGCATATTTTTTAATTGGGTCCAGCAACATTTCAATTAGCAATTGCCCCCAGTTTACCATGGTTTTTGATTCCCACTACTCTTTCTAATAAATTATTGTTAGAATGGCATTATCATCGCTGATTTCATGTGTGAAGGATCTTTGGTTAAATTTACACTGCAGTGGTATGTATTTCACTGACAGACTTCTGGCCTAAAATTCTAATAACTAGAGTGTTCTCCTCCTCGAAACTTTATTATGAAAAATTTCATAACATACAGAACATGTTGAAAGAAATGTCCAAACATACAGAAATGTTGAAAGAACAGTGAATACATGTGTATCTGCCCACAATTCCAGCATTAACATTTTCCGTACTTGCTTTATCACAGATCTAATCCACAATTCAGTCCTCTCTCCGTTATTCATCCTTTTTTGGGGAGGGATGCATTTCAGGGTGAATTGTAGACATCAGTATCCTTCCCTCTAAATACTAAAGCATATATATCATTTACTTGGGTTCAGTACCTGTTTACTTTTCTTCCTTTGACATAAAGTTTACACACAGTGACCTGCCCAAGTTTTATGTATATTAGTTAAGGTTGGCAAATGCATATACCATCTAAGTTTGCACCACAGAAGCTACTTTTCTGTTTATTTAGCCGTACATCTGCTTCATAGACTGAGAAGAGTCTCATTCAGTGAGCCATTCTTAAAGTGTCATAAAAATAAGCTGTTGTGCTCCCAGTATTTTACATGTAAGGCCAGCCTTTCTCAAAATATGTCCAACCAGATAGTAATTGTTTGCTATGTGAAAAATGAAAACAAGATGTATGTATTCCGATTGGGGAAGCGCTAATTAAACCAAATGAAACATGCACCTTTACTGGCTGCTCCGTGTCTTCAGTAGCCTTATGCCTGGGGGAAACCTGCGACTCCAGGGAGCGGCATCTGCCAAACTCGTCACGTAGACAGACAGCCCCTCTTCTAAGGACATCTTAGGGCCTCCTGTTCTAAGAAACACTCTTTGGAGAAATAGTACCAAATATTAATATTGGTTTATTATAAAATACTCTTACTGGTAACTGGAATGTTTTTTTTTTGACACCTTGACAATAAATATTTGCAATTTATATCTTTTTAAAAACTTTATTGACATTTCATTTATCAATATGCGGTAGGAAAATAGGCTGTTTATAGCCACAGTTTTGACTTCATTTCTAGAGTTCATGGCACAACAGGAAGACAAAAGGAATTAATTATAAATTGCTTTCACATTTCCTCCCTTTTAAGTGAAAAATCTGTAAGTCTTCTCAAGTCAATTGAAATAATTTGCTGTCATCGGATTTTAAACCTACTGGTTTGTTTCACTTGTTACTGACCCTCCTTTCTCCTGTCACACAGCCCTCGGGAGATAGCGGGGTTCCGTGTGGGGGGCTCTTGGGCTGCAGCACCAACACACCTTTTCATCTTACCCTTCCTGTATTTTCTTAATATGATGGTCTTTCAGAATCATCATTTTGAGCTCTAGAGACAAAGAAGTCTATGCTTCCCTAAGGTAGGGATTCTTAACTTTGGGGCCTTGAGAATCTTCAGGCTTCCAAAGGTCTAATATATAAAACCCCAAATTGTATTCAGCATGGAGAGAACCCTTACACTTTTCTCAGAGGGGTCCGTGACTCCCCGAAAAGAAGTGTCTTTGTGTCTGTGTGTCTGTGTTCAGGTTCAAAATGTCCTGCTCTTGGTGGGGGCAGGAGGCAAGGAAGAGAATAGATGGCACAGAATTTTCCTTCTGTTTGATTTGTACCATGTTCATTTTCGCCCTTCCCTCCACACACTGTCGGTGCCACCACGCAGAGAGAGCATTGCCTACTGACAGTCCCCAGCTCGGTGACTGATGTGATGTGTGTAGTGCTTTGGGGCCAGGACTTAGAATGATGAACAACTTAGGTTTTCTGGTCCGAAAGTGTCTACTCTCTTTTGTAGTGTGATGAGTAAGAAAAGAACTTCTTTCTAAAAAGTTACAAACCTTCCAATGATACAAGGTAAAAACTCTCCCTAGTAACACCCTCGGGAAATGTTGCTGGAAGTGGAAGAGATCTATCCTGGTTTTATAGGTCTTCATTCTTCCTTCCGTGACATTTCAGTAACATGTCTCTTCTGAAGATTGGCTGCTATTAATATCACCATAGCAAAACGAACGGAGCTGCGATGCTGTGCTTCTGGGTTTGAGAGTTTTTGGAAACACATAAAATAACCTTTATGAGTATAAATGCTGTCATTTCTTCACTTTATCTTGAGAATGTAGCTTGTAAAACATGCAGTTAAAAATCCTTCCTTTCGTAATCATCAGACCCAACTAATGAGTTTTAAGGATTTGAATTCAAATCCAGAAAAAAAGGAATACTTCCTTTCTTACCCAAAACTCCGAAGTGTTATTTTAAGGAGATGCTCTGAGCAATACTTCATTTTCAAGGATTTGAAAGGATTTTGCTGTCTACTTTAAACTTCCAAAACGTGAATGAGTTTGGCTGCAAGATAATTGAAATGCTGATTATGTATCGCCCCCTAGTGGTAATATAATCCATAATGTTGGCCAATGAAGGAAACAATTCAAACACATCTAAGTGAGAACATCATTGGAGTTAGTGCAATAATTGTTCTGAGTAACTTCCATAGAGCAGTATTTATTTTACAAATTCATAGTAACTTTCCTTTTTTGAATAATTCCATTTCCTTTACAAAAGTAAACCAAAAATACTTTTTTCATATCTAAATACAATACAATATGCTTTATTTACATTAAAATTTGATAATAAATTCTTAAATCAAAACTCTGAGGTATTCCTTCTGTTTACCACACCAGCTGAGTTTGTATCTGGTAAAAAGACCCTATTTTGTTAAGATCTCAACATTACTGAGTTGCCAGTTCTGGCATGAGAATAAAATAGAATTTTTCTTAATAAATGGTTTTTAAGTTCTTTAAAAATATTAGGGGTGTGCCTGTGTGTGTGTGTCTGTGTATGATATTGAAGTGGAAGACAAAATGGCCCATAATTCTACCAGCCAGGCAGGCCTGTTGACATTGGGAAGAAATCTCCAGAAACAAGAAAATTGAAAGTGACATTTGGCCACCACGGCCCGGCCCTGTTCCTGAGACAGCCACTGTTCCAGTGCGAGTTTAATGCCTGTACGTATAGAAGAAAAAACATACATGAGCCAGCACTTGCGTGTTTGACCAACTTGATGAGATGCCCCCACTTGTTGAGGACTAATAGAACTGTCAGCATCGGCACCCACCCTGCTTTTTCACACCCCTCTTTCCCGACAGGGGTGAGTTCCCTTAAGGACACTTTATAACTTTATGCAGTCTACCGCGTAATGGTTAGCCCCTCTCAGTCACTAAAAGCATCTCATTCTGGTTATTACGACGTGGCTTTTTAATTTTATATTGTGTTTCCCTCCCCCAACCACAACCTTAGAGAAGTGGAGGGGAGGGCTGGGAGAGGGGAATTGTCTGTTCCTTCACAAGGACCCTCCCTTGCGAGCCAGGGCACTCTTTGTTACACCCGGGGGTTATAGACTGGTGGCAGCACTCGTTAGGTTTCTGTTGGCTTGTTTGTAGATACCGGTGGCCTCCGGCGATTAGCGGCAGAGCTGTATACCCGTCGGCTGTGGCCTTAGCACGAAGTACTCAGAATGAAAGCACCAGCAGGGAACCACATTCTGCCATATAAACGAACCAAGTGTACAGATGTTGACTAGGAAGAAGATTCGTACACATACACACAAGTAGTCTCCTGCCCTGTTCTTGTGACTCAAGAGAAAACCACATTGTCCCCGGACATTCTTATTAGGTCCTATTGATCAGACAGAAGTAGAGCCAGGACCATCTCCCACACCTTCCACCTGTCTTCATCACTCACTCCACCAATAAAAAACCATCTTTAACATTCTCTCCTACACTTATCAGCAAATCCTCTGGTGTAGATTTTGATAAACCTACTTGAAGTGCCAAGTGCCTCTGAATGGTGATTCCTGATAGGAGTAGTGCAAATATAGCCAGTCACCCCGGGGGTGTGGTTTTGGATACTTCAGATGCTGATCATAGTGCTTATATTGAATAGTGCTGGTATGCTTATAATTCCCAGTACATAGACTAAAGTTAGATGAGATATAGTTGCATAGGCACTGCTTGTACTTAACTACTCTGAATGTAAATTCTCCATAGACAACAAGAAAATTTTACAGCCAAATAATGGCTTTGTCCTCAGGTAGTGTGGTCAGCGTCGTACGGTACCTGAGGACAAAGCCATTAGTTAGCAGGGCCGATGTCCTCTCGTTATTGCTCTTTTCCTGGAATTCCCTGGCTCTTTCCTCATACTTTTCCAGCATACTGATGTTTTGTCAAGTCTCACCAAAAATTATATGGTTTTAATACCTTGAATGTTGTCACATTGAACATATAGGGTAATTTAGGGGTAGTTGGGAAGTGCTTTCAAAATTTCATATGATAAAAATCCAAAGAGCAAAGACATTTTCCCTACGTGTCCTGTTTGCTTTCCTCACCTTCCCCACTACCCCCATCCAAAAGCAAGAAAGGCTCATTCTCTGAGTACAGACTACAAATATGGTTGCCTTCCTGAGCTCGTTTCCTTGTGAACTTCACCTACCTTCTGATTCCCTGGGGCCTCCCTTTTTGGTCCTCTGGACAGAAACACACTCTGCCTAGTAATCCCATGACTGCACCTGCATCTGGGGCTAAATGCTGGGAAGGCAAGAAAGGAGCGAAGCAGTGGAGGTTCAGCCCCCTGCTGGGACCACAGCTCCTCCAGGCTGTGAGGAAGGGCCCCCCCCCCCCCCCCCCCCGAGTCTTGGCTTCCATGGCTTCTCTTGCCTTCGTTTCTGCCAACAGCGTGGGATCGCTTGCGGCCCAGGGTGTGAGTCAGTGAAGGGAAAAAGAGGGGAAATGAAACTGAGAGGCTTTACTCACTCTCTGTGATGCTAGGCATGCCCTTTTCCCATCCTTTCTTGACACAGAACTACAGGGCTTCTTCCGGGACTCTTTCGGCCCTGACAGCTCACTTCCAGGTTTGGGACTATTCCGAATTCAGGCCAGGGGAATACCATAGGCAAAAATACGGTAAACTCACCACTGTTTTAGTGGTACTTCAACTTCTGGTCTTCCCCACTCTGCCTGCTGCTGTTTAGTGTTTGGAGTCCTCGAAGAGCCACTTTGCACATTCTCTCCAGGTCTTGGAGCTGCGGTTACCAGGAGAGGGAGGATGGAGTGTGTTTACTCCATCTTTCCTGGAGCCAAAACCGAAAACAACTTTTTGTGGAAAGCTGAACTGAGTCTCAATAGGGAATTAGTACCTTATAATATACCCATTCAATGGAATCCTATACAGCTGTGATAAAGAAGGAGCCTACTCTGCATGTGCTGATGTAGAATGTTTGTCAAGATGTATTGATAAATAGCAAGCCACAGAACACTTGGGGAGATACAGAGATGCATAACGATGCTTCTGTGTGCATAAAATAATCCTGGGAATATCCAAGAATTGGTAACCATGGTTGTTTCTGAGAAGAAGGGCTGGAGGGCGGGGAGGCTGACAGAGGCTGACGGAGGCCGGCTGCGGTGCATCAGGCTGCTGCACAGCCGTGCACGTAGGCCTGATGACATGTTAACAAGTAAACCAAGGAAGCAGGTGACCGGGGTGCAGCAGGCTTTTCATTCGGAGGAAGTAGCTTTCATTCTTTGAATTTGTTGGTCATTTCTATTGTGTACTGAAGAAAAATTCAATTGAGGGATAATCTTTGAACCCTGACTACCCTTTGTGGTCTGGCTCAGCCCACTTCATGTATAATAATATATAACAACTTGTAATATAATATATGAAACTATTTAGTTTATAAAATTAATTCTAATATATTTAAAATGTTTAAAATAACTGTAATAGTAAATTAATATGTAATTTATATACATATATTTGTGTGTATGTGCATATTTTTTGATGTACCATTTTTAAGTATATACCATTGTCCAATCCCTTTCAAGTTATCTTAGGCATATATGTGTCTTTTCCCAGGCTAATTCACCTAAATAAGATTGATCCCCACGCTCCAAATGAAATACTCTATGGACGGATGGGCTACATCTATGCTCTTCTCTTTGTGAATAAGAACTTTGGAGTGGAAAAGATTCCTCAAAGCCACATTCAGCAGGTACCACATTTTTGTGCTTTTTGGAATCTTGTTAGGCTCCCAGTTAGGACGCGTTGTTAGGATCCCTGAACTACTGATTTTATTTCTACAGTTAGCATAGCCCCGGTGTGGGCTTCTAAAGATCAGGCAGGATCAGAGAGCTGACAGTGTCCTGCTGAGCTGCCGTTGGATACACAGAGAGTGCCTGGGAGTGACAAGTACAGCCTGCTCCGTATGAGACTGTCACCTGTGCAAAGATGAGGGCCAGGTCTCACCTCCCCAGGGCCAGGTGTCTCCTTTCATGGCTGAGGGAATGCATGCTTTCCTCTGACAAGTGAATTCTTACAAGGTCCCATAAAGAGAGTTCAGGATTTCTATATCTCTGTCTTTTAGGCAGAATAGTCATCCCTGCTTTCTGCGAGTAGAATTAAACCGGGCCCGTCCATGGCCGTCAGATTGCGTCCCGTTCACTGTGTTCTGCATATCTCTTAGCAGAAAGTTCCACCGGGAAGATTTTTATTCCGATTCTCTCATTATCCCTATCGGTTTTCTCCCTGTAGGTTTGTGAAACAGTCCTAACCTCTGGAGAAAACCTAGCTAAAAAGAGGAACTTCACAGCAAAGACTCCACTGATGTATGAATGGTACCAAGAATATTATGTGGGGGCTGCTCATGGCCTGGCAGGAATTTATTACTACCTGATGCAGGTGAGAGGGGAAGATGGTGAACCTTGCCGGCACACCTGCGGATGGGACTGTCAGGGGTGAGGACGCCGGTGCGGCCCCCGGGTGTCGCACTCTGCCGACCACGGCGTCACTCTGCTTACAATGTCCCGGCCTAGACATACAAGGGCAGCGTTTGCCAAGGTGCTTGTGAAAGTGCTTACACATAAAAGGCACCCCGCTGTGAGATGACTTTCGATTTGTAGGTGACCGTCCTTGCCCGCTAGTGCCACTCCTGCGGACTGACGTGTTCTCCTGTCCTTCGGCCCGCGGTGCCTCATGCTCTGCTCTTTCAGCAGATGCCTTGAATTAATATTATTGCATATGATTAGACACAACCCATTGAAACAAATTCCAGAAGTAAGAACAAAATCAATAGAAAACAAATGAGCATATGCTGCCCGAGGCTCACTTAGAGAGCAAAGCCACGGAGCCTTTTCAGCAGATTTTGTGTAACTTACCTGAAAAATAGCTGAATGCGCTGTGCCCAACAGCTCTTTGGATCTAATACCAGAGAGGGACGTTAGCCAAAGTCAAATAGACTAAGGCTAAATAGAATTGACTGCAGCAAGCGTAACCTGGCAGGGGCGAGGGGGTCAGAAGAGGACTTCTCCTGAGAGCATTATTTCTGGGGGCTTATTCAGCTCCCTTTAAGGAGAAATTGGCACTCAGGAATAAGAATTCATAGCAAAAGAAAATTGATTTTTAATGGCAGCAGAGGTGCCCCCCTCACCTTCCCAAAGTACAATGCAGCATAAAGAAAAGTGTTTCATTAATATGTTCAACATGAGTGCTTGGATATACATACTATTAGCTGGTTGAGTAGCTGGCTGCAATAATGCAAAATCAATGTCAGACATTCCCTCTCCCTGTAGCTAAACAATGACAACGAAGCTGAAAAACTCAAGGTTATTATTGCTTTTGAATGCAAAGTCACACTTGGACTGGCAGTGGAAGTAAGACCGAATTTTGTATTTGTTCTGCACTTATCAATTAAGAGTTTTCGACTGAAGGGTTTTGACAATTCAGACTTAGACTCCTTTCTTTTTCTGGCATAAACCTCCACTGGCTCTGTATTTCCAGAAGTGAATGTATATGCTTACGTTGTCAGGAAAAGAGAGTTCTTGTATTCTGAAGTTTAAAGGTGAGGTCGAGCTCTAGATATCAGTGACTGGACAGCCTCATGACCGTTCATTGAAGCGGGTCATTAGGAGTCATTTTATTCTCCATCTGCCTCCTTTTGGTGGCCGTAGTGAGAAATCTAGAAACCTGTGTTCTGAGTTTTCCATTGGCTGAGTATTGTCTATTTGAAATGATTTCATTTTTAATCCTAAAAGTCCATTACAGGAGGTGCTTATGCATCAACATAAAACAAACTATTATTTGTAGTCCATTTTAGACAAATTCTGCAAATCGGAGGGAAAAGGCACTCATTCTACTCTAGCAGTTCAAGGTGAGCTTGAACAATGTTCCTTGAGTAAAGTGAAATCTGTATATGCCCTGGAGAACTTCGTGCACAGTCAGTGCCTGTGCCTCACGCCCACATGCCCATCCGCTGCCCAACAGAGACAACACTTTGAATTTGTTCTTCGGAAAAGTGAGATGTGCAATGAATTAAGGGCAGGACCAAAGGAGAAACTAAAAGCATATCAACAGTGGAGGCCCTTACGCCCTGTGGCAGTGTGTTCCAGCAGTCTGTACATCGTTGTGTCAAAATAATCCTGCATACATATCAATACCAAATCCTCTGCAAAAAGCCTTAATCTAGAGGCACATAGCAGTCTGGGATCTAAACGCCTGGTCTTCCAACTTGTTAGCATCCTCTTCGATTGGAAACAGCTACTATTTCTCTACATGTAATAATGAAAGTTACACTTCTGTTGTCTAATGCATCTCTTCGTGGCTTTCAAAGTTTGCTTAAGGTATTAACACCTTAGGAAATGTCTCTTGTGCTCATGCATTGACTTAGGAAAATTATTTATATGTATGTATACAACGATAAATATTGAAAAATAGTACGTGCCTAAGGCCCCAAGACTTCACTGATAGCCGAATTTAATTTGTTCCAATAGATTAAAATAAATGGAATGGAATCCAAATCTAGTTCCTTGTGGTCAATCTTTTTTTTCTGGTTTAAAACTCATCCCTGAGCCTCAGGAAGATCTGTTTGCTTCAGCAGAACTAAGGATTCCTTTTCTCATTTTTAGCCCAGCCTTCAGGTGAGCCAGGTGAAGTTACATAGTTTGGTCAAGCCCAGTGTAGACTATGTCTGCCAGCTGAAATTTCCTTCCGGCAATTATCCTCCTTGTGTGGATGACAGTCGAGATCTGCTAGTGCACTGGTGTCACGGCTCACCTGGCGTAATCTACATGCTCCTCCAGGCCTATAAGGTACTGTGAATTTTCTCATTTTCGAAATAAATCAGAAAATGTGACATCAAATTCTATAACTTAAAGTTATTTTTCTGTATAATCTTTAAAGGAGCAGTAGGTACATTACTTGTTGGACCTAAGATCATCTTGCTAAATGGATTCTAATCATTCTTACCGTTTCCCTCTACACCAGAGCAGACACTGTTTTCCTAGGTCAGGAGGTTGCTTCGCTGACAGCTAGAATAGCCAAGATGGTAGCGGCAGGAGGAGAGCCAAGACAAGTATCCCGGAAGTTCGGTGAAAACCAGAGCCTTTCTTGTGCAGGGCTGGTGGGATTGTAAACGGGTGCAGCTGCCATAGAAGAGAGTTTGGATGTTCGTCAAAAAAATTAAACGTAGAGTTTGGTAGTTCCTCAAAAAACTAAACATGGAATGAGTATGTGATCCAGCCATTCAACTCCTAGGTATATACTCCCAAAAATTTAAACACAAGGATTCATATAGATATCTGTACACACATGTTCCACAGCAGCATTACTCACAATAGCCAAAATACAAAATGTGATACCCCCCTCCACCCACACAATGGAATATTATTCAACCATACGAAAGAATGAACTTCTGATCCATACTACGACAGCAGGGACCCTGGAAACATTATGCCAAGTGAAATAAGCCAGATGTTCAAGGACAAATTCTGTATGATTCCTTTTATATGATGTGATGGTTAATAAGTAGCATCAAGAACAGGCAAACGCATACAGGAGAGAGCAGAAGAGAAGCTAGCGGGGCCTAATGCCCGGGGGGAGGGAGGGGGAGGTGCAGGACCACTTCGTGGATACTGAGCTTGTTTGGGATGATGAAAACATCTTGGAAATAGTGGTGATGAGTATACAACATTGTGAAGGTAGTTAATGCCACTGAATTCAATGTCACTGAATTTAAATGACTAAAATGACAACTTTTATATTTTCTCTTATTTTACCACGATAAAAGAAATGCACATATCATTTCTTAAAAAGCACGCTATGGCAGAGCCGTAATCAAAGAACAGGGTTTTATTTCAAAGAAAAAGGGAAAAAAAATACGTAAGTAAATCAAGATATCTATGTCCTTTGGTGCCAAATCTGCAAATTACAAATCTGTGGACTATACATAGCATTGATATCTCATAACTCTAAGATTTTAGTACATCAAATTGTACTTTCAGAAAGTTGGGTATAATGGAAAAACTTTCTAAACCACCTTATTCTATTTTTAAGAACACTTAGTTTGCAATGAGATATTAGAGCTGTCTCCTTAGAATATTTCTTGAGTCCCTGATCCATATACAGGAGGCCAAAAGGGATTGTAAACGTGTGTCTCTATTTTTCTGACAAAGTATAGTGTTTTATAATCAGATCAGTTTTTATAATCAATTTCATAGACAGTTTCTTCCCCGTATATAAAGAAACTTCCTGATAGTGAAGGGCATTGTTAACCGAAGAAGATAGCATGCGGTTCTCTGGAATGGAACATGGTAATAGCAAGTCACAAGTGAAATCAGTGCTGCCTCACCGGTAACCCCTGCGTACACAAACCCAGAGTGCACACGAAACTAGATGGCACAGACAAGGTCACGTGCAGTTATTTAAAAGCAAAACAAGCAAAGCTAGTCAACTTTTGTAATTTGTCCCCACACACATAACATCTCTCTGACTCTAAATCCCTTGCCCTTTCTTCCCAAGCCACATCCATCTCGCCTCCCTTCCCCCGTCTCCCCTCCTCTCCCATCGGGAAGGAATGTCAACAGAAGTTTCTTTTACATCCCTTGTAATAAAACTTTCCCTCGGCTCCGCAGGTGTTCAGAGAGGAACACTACCTCAATGACGCGTACCAGTGTGCTGACGTGATCTGGCAGTACGGGTTGCTGAAGAAGGGGTACGGGCTGTGCCACGGCACCGCCGGCAACGCCTACGCCTTCCTGACGCTGTACAACCTCACACAGGACGTGAAGTACCTGTACAGGGCCTGTAAGGTAGGCGCCCGAGCCGCCGGGAAGAAATCCCCTTCTCCCGGGAGATTGTAGAGAGGGCTCCAGTCAATCTGATTTAATTCATTTACCTTTGAAACCGTGAGTCTTAGAACAAATCCAGTCATTTAAGAAAAGCCTTCTAAACCCATTTCAGTTGAATTAGCTTTCTTGTATAAGGACACGGTTCTGTTCAACTGCATTTATTGGGGAAAAAAAGAAAGAAATTTTCCTCTGATAACCTCGGAGACCGTGGCTCAGACGGCTCATGACATTCCTCCTCCCCATCCTTCAGACTCTCTCAGACCATGTTTCTCTGTACAAACCCCTTTTTTCTGCCTTGAAGATCGTTTTTGACTTTTCAGAGTAATTCTTATGGAATCTCTACCAACTTTTGGGGGTCTCCGGAAGAAATCACTACTGTAATTAACATGGTCTCACTTTCAGTTTGCTGAGTGGTGCTTAGATTATGGAGAACATGGATGCAGAACACCGGACACCCCCTTCTCCCTCTTCGAAGGTATTTTTCACACCTTACTTAGTCGTCTTATAATGTCAGTATCTAATTCTCTGCTTGGTAATTAATGTATCTGAATTCGAGCTTTATCAACAAGTTAATTTTGTAGTCATTTCTTAAACTACCTCTTTACTTCCTAACATGATAACTCAGTATTAAAAATCAAGTAGTACATGGATCATCTTAGACCTAATACAAGTAGTCATAATGGTGACTACCCTTTATGGAGCCAAACAAGGCTTGGCATTTTGCAGATGCCCCCATAAATGATCTCAGCAAGAACATATAGACATTATTATCCTCATGTCACAAATGAGGACATGGAAGCTCAGACAGCTAAGTGGCCTGTGGTGCCGGGTGAAGGAGCTGACATGTGATAAATGACAGGGCTGTGCCTTGACCTTCTCTGGCTCAACTCTCCCTCCTGTCCTCCGCCTGGATGAAGAGACTGAGCACCTCACTAGTGATCTCCTCTCGTGTTGGCCTGCATCGTGTATTAAACGGATGCTCGTTTCATTGAAGTCATTGCCATTAGTACCATGACGTTGGTGGTGGTATAGAATGAAGCCACTCTATAAAATGGAGTCATGTGGTATGATAACTTTTGCCTCTTTTTCTTCCTTCAGGAATGGCTGGGACAATATATTTCCTGGCCGACCTCCTAGTGCCCACAAAAGCCAGGTTCCCTGCGTTTGAACTATAAAAGGAACGCCTGCCCCCTGCAACTCACTGCATGACCCTTTCTGTGTATCAAACCTGGACTAAGTGCTTTTATTGCTTTTCAAGGAAACACAGGGTCAAACCGTGTACTTGATTTAGTTGATTTTTTTTTAATTTCATAATTTGCCTTCAGTTCGGTTCCTTCTGTTTATCATTTACTTTTACTGAAAAGTATCCAAGGAAATCTTTTAACTTCAGTTTCCTCCTAAAGGAAGGGTGGATGATATGTACAGTGTTTTGAGGGCATAGATATATATATCAGTTTCAGAATTTGGATGAAACCTTTCTCTTAAGCTTATGAACATAACCATCCTTTGCTGTTCTAGAACTGTTTAAAAGAAACTAAATGTACATAAAGAAAAATACATGGTTATTGTTGGATATTGTTATTTGCCTCTTTGGTATTTTTCCTCCAACAAGGCGGGCAGTTTTATAACTTTGCTTTTCTTTAAGTGGTTGATTATGAAGGGGGACAAGAAAATTAATAACTCTATGCTTCGGAGACAAAAGCTGCAAGAGTTGCAAACTGGTTTAAGGGCCTCAAATCCACCGCGCTTCTCTAACTAGGCGATGATACAAATCCACCGCGCTTCTCTAACTAGGCGATGATACTTTCAGATTTCCTTCTCTTTGGTAGCAAAGCACCCAGGTTCCATAAGTCAACATTTTTATCAAAAACTTGTAAAGTGCACTGGTGGTTTTGGAAATTCTGGTTTGAAGATCAGTTCAAGATAAGCTACCAAAAGCTTATTGTTTATTCTAAAATAAGTTAGTGTATATTTGAACTATTTATTTACATTCGTTTGTTCCTCAGATTTAGTATAAGATCAGGAAACTATTTTCTACTTGTGACTATGCGGTGACTTGGGATTGGAGTTCACCTTGTCCAACTGACCTTCTAAACTTTGACTTGTGTTTCACTTACTTGGCAATGACTGCGCGTTACTGCTCGCAGTTTGGTACAAGCCATAACCTATTTTCCTTCCTTTCAATCTATCTGGATGTTTGTCTTTTCACTAAATAGTGTGGTATTCTACATCTCTCTAAAAGAGGGACAGGGTGCCATAGAGCCAATAACTTGAACAAAAACAGTAAGCTTTTCATTGAAAGGCTGTTTATTTAGGAGGTATCTATCCAGTGAAAAGGTTTAGAATAAACACATTTCATCTCTTTGCATATCCTAGGTTTCACACCCATCGGTTTCTGAGCCCTCAGGATCAGGTATTTACCTGGTAGATGAAGGGTGCCTGATGCTTCCGGGTCTGCACTGATGTTTTCACTCATCAGCTTGCCCTCCTCCTCCCTTCACTGCCTTTCCCAGGCTTCTGTCATCTTTTCTTGCATGTTATGACTGATTGGGGAACATTTTGCACCTTTGAAAAACAGGGTCTAAGAATTTTAAATATGCCTATTTCGTGGCTTTCTTGGTCACAAAAGCGTGCTCTTTTTATTTTAACTTGGAACCAAATCCCAATATGTTGGTTCCTCCAGATAGTAGTCCCCTATTATTTTCCATTTAGCTCCAAAATAGCTTATATTATTGGAAATTGTCTGACCCTTTAAAGGCTTCTGGCAGAAGGATCTAAAAACCAGCCCACTGCTCAGTTCCTAGGGTTAGCTTACTCCTCGCTGACTCACACTAGTTGGGAAAACCTCCTGCTCTCAGAGGTCTGAAGCTGCAGGTTAGCTGCGCCTTTCTCCCTGAGCGGTTCACATCTGCAGATAAGCAGTGTTTGCATTCCTTGTAAAGCTAATTTGCCTTTGGCTGGATGTCCAACTTGAAAGAATAAAACCCATTAGGTTTGGTTAAATGTCTTACAATACTCTGCCTGGGGCGTCTGGGTGTCTTTGTCTTTGGCTCTGGTCCTGATCTCATGGTTCTTTGGTTCTTTGGTTCCAGCCCCGCTCGGGCTCTGTGCTGACAGCTCAGAGCCTGGAGCCTGCTTCAGATTCTTTGTCTCCCTCTCTCTCTGCCCCTCCCCACTCATGCTCTGTCTCTCTCTGTCTCAGTAATAAATTAAAAAAAAAATACTGTGCCTATACTTTTAGCTACTATAATTACCAATGGAAAAAGAGCAAAACACACTTTCTCTTAGCCAGAGGAAACGTGATCACAGTGCATCTCCAACATCCTGATTAATTTAACCCCAGGAAGACTCCTAGATGGGGAGGAGAACATTTTGAATTAAGAGTTACTGATATTTAGATTGCAATTTACTGTTGTCCATTAACAAATTCATCAATACAGACACAATTCAGGGTTGCTGTTTTTTTTCAAAAACTTTTTAGGACTTTAATTAAACTGGCAGGATTTTCTATTCATGCCATTGTTTGGTTTATTTATGCTTAAGGAGTAAGAAAATCCGATAGGATTTTAAACTCCAGCAAAAGCCATAAAATGAAGACCAGTATCCTAATGCCAATGTGGAAACTGAGAGAAACTTGTTTTCAGCTCTCTTAGTTTTAAAAGGAAGAGGTGTTATTGCAGTTCTATTTCTGTTACATCATTTTCCCCTCAGATATTTTTCTTTTCTTTTGGTTAAAAAAAAACCTTTCCAAAAGTTGCCTCCCAAAAAAACTTCACAGTATCTCTTCCCTCCTCATGCAAAAACAAGATAGTAGTAAAACCTCAGTTCCTGAGCAGTGTTCGTTTATCCTGCCATGCGTTTCTGCACCTGTGGTGATGAGAAATTACAGCAGTTAACTTTTCATCATGTAGAAGTGATAACGTTCTCACAGCCATTTCCATCATCTCATTGGGCTTTGGTCTCCTCTGAGTTGTTGGTCTTTAATCCTTAGAGTCTTTGGTTTCCTTTTCATCTTTGATGTCAGATCCAATAATTTGGCATCAAAAGCCTTGACAGTAGGAAGAGTTTTAGGTAAAAGTAGATCCAGGATGGCTTTCTCTTCTTACTGTCACTTCCCTATGTCACCAAATTGGGTGACCTACTCTTGCTCTTATATGTCTTCAGGTTAATTTGAATCTGATCTGTTGGTGCCCCACCTGCTACTGGCTGATGTGAAATACAAAATGTGTAGGGTGAACAATTATTCATCTATTCCTTTGGCTTCTAGAACTCATCTCCAGTCCTTATTACTCATCCCGAGTTCTGATTTCACCTCTGCTTCTTGGCAGTAGGTCCGAGCACCCCGTTTCTCTGTTATGGAGCTGTAGAACTGTGTCTCTCCTGTAGGTATAGAACAGAGTAGGATGTTCAGGGAACCCCCCTCCCCCGTGTTAATATTGCCAGTTACTGGGAAGGGCTGGGATCATAAGTATTTCTATGTTGTGCAAAGGATTTCACTTACTGATTCTCAATAAAATTTTATTAGGACTAAATATGTCATGTGCCTTCCGCTTACTTTGCTTTAAACTTAAAAAATCTTGGGGCGCCTGGGTGGCTCAGTCGGTTAAGCCTCCGGCTTCGGCTCAGGTCAGATCTCACGTTTGTGGGTTCGAGCCCCGCGTCAGGCTCTGTGCTGACAGCTAGCTCAGAGCCTGGAGCCTGCTTCCGGTTCTGTGTCTCCCTCTCTCTCTGACCCCCCCCCGCTCATACTCTGTCTCTGTATCAAAAATAAATAAAACATTAAAAAAAATTTTTTTAAATAAACTTAAAAAATCTTTTCCTTATATGGTATATGAGGGTTTTTTTTCGAAGCTAGGGTTTGTTCCTGACTTTTTCTTCATTATTTTGTCAAACAAGATTTGCAGTATTTTCTGAAAATAGATTCAGAGGGAAATCTTTTTAAATCTGATTATTATAGAATTAGGAGGAATCTACTAGGATCCAAGCAGAGCAGTGTATTAGCACCTCATGCCTATGAGAATCCACCCTGTGGTTAATAAGTAAGGGCCTAATTCTAGAAATTGATTTCCCTGCTGACCAGTTCTGAGAGGAACTTGGAAGAGAGGAAGGGGTTACATGAGGCATAATTATGAAATGTATGTTCAGAGGCAGGAAAGGGTTGTGCTGTGTCACTGGCAGGGCTTGCTGGGACTTGCTGTCACGGCACAGCTGTGTGGTGTGACGGCGCAACAGAGATGTGCCAAAGTATAAAATGCTTATCTTCATCCCTGAATTAAGATTTTGTCCCCTGGCAAGATGATTAAAATGCCCTTCATACCTCTAGTCTTCTGTCTGAACGACTCAATAGGAAGGATAAATGCACTGTTACTTTTATTTCACTCTTTTGAATGAACGAATGTATAGATGGTAATAATCACACCTTCAGATGCAGGCAATGAGGTGTGGAAGGGACAGTGCCTCACAGAGGCCACCCAGAGACTGCAAACGGACGCCTGGAGCGCCCCGCTCCCTGTAAGACCGCACTGTGGTGGGTCAGGCTGGCCAGCCCCGCTCTCCGGTTTACCACACCCTGGCTTGTCCTCCGAACAGAAGAAAACTAATGACAGGCATATTAAATTGCACCACACTCCTAAGCTCGTGAACAAACAAACCTGAAGAACTAAGTCTCCTGAGACTTAGCCCATAGTTTTCTTTTTCCTAGCTTTGCATTAGAAAAGACCTTTGCCTCCCTCCTCCTTATACTCTGAATAGAATAATACATTTTTTGTGTCGTTTCTTTTTCCCTAGATAGTTCCCACTGTGGATTCAGTGTCATTAAAAGTTTTGTGTATTCTCCGTTCTTCTAAGCGTCATTGAAACAGAAAAACCTATAAGTCAGCCCCTGATGATTCGCTTTCACATTCTGTTTCCCATGCAGACTTGCCCTTTTCCTTCTCAAGCTGAGGGTCAATTAACAGAGCAAGAGAACATTGGCTTTTTTACAATGGAGAACATATTGGCTTCATTGGTTCCATTGTGTAAACTATTGAAACAGTCTTTTCCAGAAGCCCTGTGCTTGTGTGTCCTTGGGGACTTCTTTGACAATTTCGTGAGTAATGGGAGAAAGCGCTCGCAATAAACCAAGAGGTGAAATAATGAGTATAGAGAAATGCATCTTAGCAGGACACTGCCCATACTCAGCCAGTTTAATTTCAGATTTCTGCATTATGTTAACTTCCCATGCAGATGCAAATGACAACCATGGCGACATTAAATCTGCAGCTAATGTTCTGTCACTCTACAAATAAGTGTTCGAGAAAGCATTTGTGAGGCACTTAGTCATTACACAGGGGAAGGCAGGACTCTTGATAAATCAGTTTATAACGTAATGTCATAGTTGCCTAATTTCTCTCCCCTGATGGAGCTGGGATAGTGAGAAAGGCATCTGTGGCCCCCAAAATACTGCAGTGGCTCACTGTGAGAGTTGATGGTTCATACTGATCTCTCAGGATTCAGCATCTAGGAATTAACACGGGCACCCCCTGCTGGTGTAATCCCAAGTGGTGGCACTGGTGGCATGCTGCAAGCGTGCCGTTTTATTTAAATATGCCAGGAGCAGTGCTTTAAAACCATTTTATCTGCCGAATTCATTAAATGTGTATGTCTGCATGCAAGCTGCCTGGCAGGGGCATTCCGTGTGCATAGGACAGACAGCCCTACTCTGGCGACGCAGCCTGGTGGGGAGGACCGGTGAGGAGACAGGTTACGAGGAAATGTACTCGAATATTCCTGCTCACCCCCCCACCCACTCTTCCTTGTTCCACAAATTTCAAGAATGCCCGGCTCTTTCCTGTGACCCACGGTGTCTGGCTGTGTGGGGAGACTTGGAGTGTATAATCCCGCAGGGAAGAAGACGCTTTAGAAGCCACTCAGCCAGTCCAGAAACAGTTCTTTCACTTGGATCACCCTGATGATGGGTGAGATGGAGGGAAATGTGAGCCCATAAAGTCACTTGCTCCCAAAATTACTTTCACTCAGTTGGCCGACTTCTCGAAAACTCCCAGCATCAGCATTATTAATGATTTAGGTTAAATCCGTTTCCTTCAGGAATCCGGTTAAAATGCAAAAATTTTCAAAAAGGTAGTTAATCAACCTGCTATTTAGTCATTAGCATTTTAGTATCTGGTTTCATGACCTACGCAGCCATTAATGTGAAGAACTTCAATCCCAACAATATTAGTTGTGCTACTAGCACATGCTAGGGACAGCATCTAGCTAGGGTTAGGAAGATGATGCCTGCTCACAGAAGACTGTTAAAATCTGGAGATAAATATAAAATAATTTCCATATGGTCGGGAGCCTCTTGGTGAGTGGAGGAAAGACAGATGGAGGAGAGTCAAGGAAACTTGTTAAAAAAACATTGGAGGTCAGCACTTCTTTAACCACATATGCATACAAATCACCTGGGGATCTTGCTAAAATAATTCCAAAATGCCATCTCATGGGGCCTGAGATGCTGCAGTTTTAACAAGCTCTCAGACCATTCCTGCACTGCTGTTCACAGCGGCTCCTTTGAATACGAAGGACCCGGAGAGTCCAGCACGGAATCCAGACTCAGGAGAGAAAGAAGTGAGGTCACGAGTTGGCTGATGAGTGGAGAGGGTTGATGTGTGTGAACCACAGCACGAGCACTCGTACCAAGAGCAGAAAAGCTGGGATGATTGGAGTCTGATATTTTTTAACGTTTACTTATTTATTTTGAGAGAGAGAGAGAGAGAGAGAGAGGGCATGAGCAGGAGAGAGGCAGAAAGAGGGAGAGAGAACCCCAAGCAGGCTCTGCACTGTCAGGACAGAACCTGACACGGGGCTTGAACCCACAAACTGAGATCATGACCTGAGCCAAAATCAAGAGTCAGACGCTCAACTGACAGCCACCCAGGAGCCCCTGGAGTCTGATTTCGGATGACACAGTTCTACACAATATCAGGCAATAAGGTCTTGGGGTGATTAATTTTCTGTGGTGGTGATCATAGCAAGTGAAAGAAACAGACTTGGAACATGTATTTGTTTATAATTTGAATGGAAAATTTGCCAAAGATTGGGTATCTTTTCAATCCAAGAGAGTAATAAGCTTTGAGTAATAGAAGAATCATATGGAAGATTTCTATACTAAAGAGCTAACTTGAATCATCTGGGATCGTTAAGGTTTGTATGAGGAAAATTAGGCCCCTCTGCCCCTTGTGCCCTTGTGTAGAATTTATGAAGAGCCATAATTAGCCAGCTAACTGTTTGAAGATGTTTGAAATGCAAAAGCAGGTCAATCACATTCCTTTTACCACTAGTAGTAACTGTATAGCAGAGGTGTTGTTTGCCTTTATTTGCCATCATTCATTTGCCATGTTTCCTGAAGGAAAATTCCATCAAGTGCCGTGGGTGTGCAGTGCCTCAGGTGCCAGTTATCGACGGACACCAGAGCTAAAGAACAGGGCCCACCCAGGCAGCCTGGGAACTTCACTGGAAATAGGAAGAGACTGTTTGCTCTCAACTCCTAAACTAAAAGGCTAATACAACTAAGGGTGGTAATATACTCCCGTTCACATAAGTATCCTGAGTATTTCCTGGGGTTCCATACCAGAAACTGATCCAGATTTAGATGGCTCACATTACCAGTGCATGCTCTACCACTTACTACAGAGAACATTTATCTTTTACAAATTCTTACGTGCCCTGTTAAAAATTGAGTTGCGTTCACATTTTATTTTTTATTTTTATTTTTTTATTTTTTTAAATTTATTTTTGAGAGACAGAGATAGCGCTAGCAGGGGAGGGTCAGAGAGAGAGGGAGACACAGAATCCAAAGCAGGCTCCAGGCTCTGAGCTAGCCGTCAGCACAGAATCCAATGCGGGGCTCGAACCCATGAACCGTGAGATCATGACCTGAGCCGAAGCCAGATGCTTAACCTACTGAGTCACCCAGGCACCCCCACATTTTGTTGAAATATATTAAAAGAAGCTCTGTAGGTCTGGTTTGATGGACTTTTCTTCCATTTCCTTGAAAAGGCCAAGTTTATCATCTTCTCTACCTCTCCAAGTTGCCCCTTAAGCTAAATTTCCTAATTCAGTTAATGGTGTTACCTGGCTGCTTAAGCCAAAAAAAAAAAAAAGTGAATTAACATTCTCACACTGTTGATTCTCAAAACACGGTCTCTGGACCAGCAATGTTATGCAGCATTACCTGAAACATGGTGGAAATGCACATTCTAGGGCCCAGCAAGACCTCCTAAGTCAGGACTTCTTGCAGGAAGGGCCAATGCAAAGCCTGGACCCACTGTAACTACTGTGTATAGCGCATATAGAGGGCTCAGAAAATGTGTGTTAAATGTTCAGCTGAAATACCTGAGCATTATTATGGTGTTGGTAACAATGAAAAACAGGTTTTGTCCAGCAGATGTCAGTAGAGCTCAGTTTAATAATTTCAATTGTTAATGAACTTGAAAAATTAATGGAGATTATAAGAGGGAAAATACTTGCAACAAGAATAGCATTTCTTTGTTGACATTTAAGAAATGGTGTCTACAACAAAATCTCCTTACAACAATTCAGGCATATTGGAAATGCTGCAAGTACTGATTTCACAATATGTGACTTCAAAATAACCATGGCCTTAATGGTAAATTTCTTCCACCTCAAAGTTCAAAGTATTTTACACTAGACATCAGGTTATTGCTAACTAGAGCCAAAGTCATGAGAGATGGGAGGAGGGCAAGTGTATGTAAGATTATATATATAATGTATATATATGTATGTATGTATATGTAGGATTATTCAAATGTGGATTATGATGCTGGTTGAGACTGTTTTCTGAAGACCAGAACTTTATTTCACTTCACCAATTATTTGGACTTCTTTCTGGAGAATAATATTAAATGATACTGTTATGCCCAGATTTCAATATCGTCCCCAAAAACCAGAGACCACGCGGGAGACCGAGTCACGCATGCAAAAGCAAAGGGCTTTATTATCATTAAGGGCTCGGGCTCACAGACTTCACCAGCCCAGTGGATCTGTGCTGAGAGCCCTGAACAAAGGCGGGGCAGGGCCTTTCTGGGTTTGGGAAGGGGGAGTTACAGGAAATTGTGACACAGGTACAGGGGTCCAATCATTATCACATAACATCATTGGCAGTAACTTTAGCCATACACATTGTCCAGAGTGTTCGTTACTTTTGATGGGACTCAATCACAACATTTAGAGTGTTAACCCATTACAGAGTGGACCCAGGACCCTCACATAGGGTGTAACTAGCCTTAAGCAATAAGTGATTATCTATAGCTTCTATGTCAAGGCCTGCCCTTAGGAATGTTAAGCATTTTAGCTGGCCGCTTCTGATTGGGTGTTACTAGGGTGGTCCCTGGTTGAGCAATCTGTGCCCTTTTATTGTCTAATGATTCTGAGAAACTGACACCTAGGCCTCTGAGGGAACTTGAAGCCTGTCAGGGAATCAGTTTGATTCAGACCTGTGTCCTTACAATACTTTTATACTTCTAGAAATAGAAAGGTCTTTCCATGGCTTTACATTTAAAAATAGAGGGGACAAAGTAAAAGTACTATGGATGTGTGTGTTATTGAAGGAAAATCCATTTCAAATTCACCAAACCTAGGGGTACCTGGGTGGCTCAGTCAGTTAAGCATCCGGCTTCAGTTCAGGTCATGATCTCACAGTTCGTGGGTTCGAGCCCCACGTTGGGCTCTGTGCTGACAGCTAGCTCAGAGCCTGGAGCCTGTCTTCAGATTCTGTGTCTCCCTCTCTTTCTGACCATCCCCTGCTGGCGCTACCTCTCTTGTCTTTCAAAAATTAATTTTTTAAAAAACATTAAAAAATTTTTTTAAATTCACCAAACCCAAAGTGCTTTGAATGACACTGATGAAGCCACCATACTGGAAATATTATAAATATCATTAGTATCATTAGGCTTTTCCTAGCTCTGAATGTCTAATTTGTGTATACCTAAGAAACGGCAGATCCTTCTGGTAAAGCGTAAAAGGCCTATCTTCAACTAGCACAGATTGTCCTGGAATCAATGGCCTCTGACTCTCCCCTCAGGGCTCCATTGTTCTCAGCACTGCAACCACACCTTCCTTCCGTTGCAGTGAGGACAGATTCATGAAATCCCACCGGACCCCCTCAGCAGGCCGGAGGGCCGGGAGATGCCCCAGGGGTAGGGCCGGAGACGCAGGTAGAAGGTGGATTGACGGGCCTTGGGCATCCTGCCGCTTCAGCAAGGGCAGTGCCTTGTCAACTGAGCAGCTATTTCCATTTTATTAGCTTATTCCCAGCCAAAAATAAATGAAGTGGCTCTTTTGAAGCTCAGTCCACTCCAACACACACACACACACACACACACACACACACTCACACACACATGATCTCAACCTCAGGGCTCAACAGTCTTCTTCATATCCCCTAATACTTCCCCCATCCACAGTCCCAGCACGTCTCACACAGCCCTGAGTCCCTGAGGTACCATTCACCATGCATAGGTACTTTTATAAAATCACTTTCCTCTGCAGCAGCCCATTACTGTACTTTTTAAATTACCATATCTTAATGGGGAGAAAGGAAGTTTATATTCTCACCGACATTAGAGGATAAAAAAAGACAAGAAGTAACTGACTTTTATTAATAACTTTGCTGGAAAGTGGCAAGGCAACATCTGGAATACTTATTACCCATTTGGCATGCTGTTCATCTCCATGGATAAGATTCAACATGACAAGCTCTGTCAAAAGGAAATAGGCTCCATCTAGTTAAATTAGAATGATTAGGGTCATTTAGACAGAGGAAGTTTAATTTGTATGGATCTAGAAATTTTATACAAACTGGAATACCTAAGTATTTAATCTTCCCTGAAGCTCAATTTAAAATTGAAAGAGACGATTGCATAGATCCATAATGAGATGAGACATATAAGAAATTGATTTAACTATTACTGTGCTGTGAGCATGCAGCCCAAGAAATCAAAGAGCACATCACTTGCAGTTTGTAAACAACAATAGAATGTTCTGCTCCCACTCATTAACCATTCTATTGTTTTATGAACTCTTTAAATGGAAACCTGAGCACCCAGAGTGAAGTTGAATTTTTGGTACTACTTTTAAAAACATTCTCCTACCAAATTTATGCTAGAAAATAAATGTGAACAGAATTCAATCCTAACCTTACCTTCTACAGTGAGGGTGCTTAACCATTTTGGTGTCATGAATCTTTCTCACAATCTATTGCAGGCTATGATCCCTTCTCAGACATGTTTAAAATATATAAAATAAATACTTTGGAGTTTTGTTTTCAGTGTGTAACATCTTAATATGTAAGGTTATAAAGGAAACAAACTGTATTGGAATATAGATACCAAAGTAGTTTTCATTATGATAAACTATATAATGTACTTCTTTATTTGCACATCTAATAACAAAATCTAGTGCTGTATCATTACTTTAAAGAGATGATGACTAGAAATAACTGCTATCATGAGATTTAAAATATGGGTAATTCCCAGCAATGACAAAATCTCAGGGAGTGCAAATACTACTGTTTTCATGACCTACATTAATAATTGAGGGAAGGGCACCTCAATGGCTCAGTCAGTTGAACATCTGACTTTGGCACAAGTCATGATCTCATGGTTTGAGAATTCAAATAAACATTTAAAAAAATAATTGAGGGAAATGGTTAAGTTCAGCTAAAACATGGCAAAAACTAATATGTGATTGTTTTCCACCCATGTTTGCAGACCACCAAATCTACTGAAGAACCACCAAGATTGGTTAAAAACTGTGGTTCTATAGTTAGGTAGATGCGTATGATGCCATTAAGGCTAAGGGGTGGTGACTAGGCTGGGAGGGTTAACAGCAAAAACAGAATGCAGCGTGGAATTAGCGATCCCTTAGACAGCTGATCAACAGCCTAGATGAGGGCCGAGCCACTTACCTCAATCACGGCAGAACCTTCAGATCGCCATTCCATTTCCAGACCACAGAGGCCAATCCCAGACTTATGAGAGGACACTGATTCTAATTACCTGGTTTAAAGAACTGATCAGAGCCCCTAGTCATCTGGCTAATTTCATATTGTAGTGTACTCTCTTATTTAAAATATTCTTTGGAGGGGGTGCGGGGGGTAGAAGCAGGCAGCGCCCTGGTGGCTCTATCAGTTGTGTCTGACTTCAGCTCAGGTCATGATCTTACAGTCCATGAGTGAGCCATGCGTTGGTCTCTGTGCTAACAGCATGGAGCCTGGCACTGCTTTGGATTCTGTGTCTCCCTCTCTTTCTGCCTCTGCCTCTGTCTCTTCCTCTCTCTCTCTCTCTCTCTCTCTCTCTCTCTCTCTCTCTCTCTCTTTCTCTCTCTCTCTCCCCCCTCCCCCTTTCTGGCTTGTTTTCTCTCTCAAAATAAGTAAACTTAAAAAAATAAATAAAATATCCTTTTTACCTTCTTTAGTGTAAAGACCACAATTCCTTCCTTGAAAACGTCATGTTTCATTCAACAACATTTTTTCAATGCCCATCTGATGCCAGATGCTACAAGGGCTGGGTGCTGAGGTGCCAAAGCCAAACAAGACTTTGGCATGTCTTACCTTTAGAAAACTCATAAACTACAGGGAGAACCAAATGAATAAACCCCTAAATCCAATACCAAGTTGTAATTCTCACAGCCAGTGCTACCAAGTAGTGTTGGACCACAGAAGAGAGACAGTCCTTCTGAGGCTCGAGAAAAATGAAGGAATGAAGGGGAGCAGGGATCATTGTCTGCATCATGTATAAAAATGTGGGTGACAAGGAGGAATGGGAGGGCCATTCAGGGGATCATTACATTCAGGGTCATGCAAAGATGTGAGAAGGGAAGGCACATTTGAGGAAATGGTGGGGAGAGGTGGGAAATAAGCACAAGGACATGATTGTGACAGGGTCTTAGGTTTCTTATCAAGCAGTTTGGATTTTACCTTATTGGCTGGTGTTCTCAGAACCAGCATCATCAGCATTACGTGGGAACTTGCTGGAAAGGTACATTCTCAGACCCCATCCCAGACCTTCTGACTCTGAAATCTGAGGGTGGAACCTACTCATTGGCGTTTTATCATGCCCTCCAGCCAATTCTGATTTACACTGAAATTTGAAAACATTAGGGAGTGAAATCCCTAGTGATAGATTCAGAAAAACAACCAAAATGGAGGGAAAAAATGATCCTCTTCTATATTCAACAGAGTAAATGAAACAGCTAGAATTGCAAATGGAAAGATTATTTATTTATTCACATGGAAGATGTATTGGAAAAAAGAACAGGCTAGAGGCAAGAAGGCCATTTGGAGGCTGTACAATGTCCCAGGGAAACCCAGAAAAGATAAGAACTCAAGAAGTGACAGTGAGGATGAACAGAGGGGGTAGCCTTGTCATAATTGACAGGTGGGGGGGCCAGTTGAACATAGGTGATGAAGGGAGGGAAATGTCAATGATGACCTATTTCTTTAGCAACTGTCTTGAAAGGCTTGCTTGAAAGTCCTTGAAGCACACCTGGCCTTGCTAGTGGTCAGAACGTGCATGCTGGTTCTTTTACAACTGCAGGAATATACAGGGGCGCCTGGGTGGCTCCGTTGGTTGAGCTCCAACTCTCGGTTTGGGTTCAGGTCATGATCTCCTGGCTCATGGATTTGAGCTCTGCATTGGGCTCTGTGCTGGTAGTGTAGAATCTGCTTGGGATTTTCTTTCTCTCCCTCTCTGCCTGTCCCCTGGTCGGTCTGTCTCTCTCTCTCTCTCTCTCTCTCTCTCTCTCTCTCTCTCTCTCTCAAATAAATAAACTTTAAAAAAAATTTTTTAAAAAACGGAATACACAGTCCTATTAGTGATTGACAATGCATGTGTTTGAGTTGTGTTAGGAAAAGAATATAGCTAAGACCTAGGATTTTAGGAACAGAGAGAAGTTAACACTAATAAAAAAGACCAAATATTGAATTTCTTGCGGAAGTGACTGATTTCAGGTTTGGGTGAGGAGGGGAAAGGTAAGATGAGCCTGGAACATCTTTTGGTGCCACAGAGTAAGGAAATGATCCATAAACGGTTGAGGGAATGTTGAAATGACACAAGAGCCAATCGAACTTGCTCCTAAGAGCCAAAGCTGAAACAATTTAGCAAGAAAATAAATAATAGATTTGGATTATGGCCCAAGAGCATATCACCTTTGTAGTGTTCTTGCCAAAAATACATGAGTTCAATCTGATCAAGAGAAAACATCAGACAACTAACATACTGAGAAACATCTACAAAATACCGGAGCAGTACTCTTCAGAAGAGTCAAGATCAAGAAAGAGACTGAAGGACTGTCGCAAAAAGGAGAGACTAAGGAGACAGGACAACCCAATGCTATGTAGGATCCTGAAATGGATCCTAAAACACAATAAACCAGTGATGAAAATTTGGTGAGAAACTGGTAAAATTTAAAATCTGTCATTTAGTCAATAGTACTGTAAGAATGTTAATTTCCTGTCATCATAATTATAGATGGTAAGGTGTTAAGATAAAGGAAAAGTAGGTGAAGAATACATGGGCACTCTACATCCTATTTTTGTAACTTTTCTGTAAGTAAATTTATTTCAAAATTAATTTTTAAATAAAGTAAATTCCTGTCATCCCTGGAATCCTTCACTGGCCTGTGGAACTGTTCCAGGTAAATAAACACTATCAGACAGCTTTTGAGGGGGTAGTTCTAGTGGCTACAAGCCACTGTAATTTTTCTAGAGGCTGGAAATGCTATCGTATGTGTTTTGATTCCCTAAAGAATTTAGGGAACTTAGAAGTAGATTTACCCTGAAGTTTTATAAAGCTTCAACTTTGGGGATGTTCACTTGCATAGGTTCCGTTGAGCACTAGGAGTTACTGGAAGCTGTAGAATGTTCTATCTAGGTAAAGAAATGAAGCTGGGTTTCAATCAGAAACATTTCTACATAAGCTATTCTGGTAAATTGCCTAAAAAAGCTCAGAGAAAGGGACTTAAATCTGTAAGCCTCCGTATCTTGTAATGATCACTTTTCTCAGTCCAAATAAATATTCACTTTTGCATCTAAGGTTGTATTATTAATTGCTTTTTTTGTAAAGAGTGTCCCCCAAATCATACAAGATTCAGTTCCAACAAACCTGGACACACTTCTGTATCTAGCACAGGCGCTCAATCAACATTTTAATTAAATTATTAGAAAAATCATCTCTACTATAAAACAGAGTTAATGGTATTAATCAGTCACCTAACAACAGAGTTGGAAAGGGCTAATTTTGGGAAGATTTTTATATAATAATTCTCTCTACCACAATTTTAATCTTATTAAAGTGACTTTTACATTTATACTCATAGCATTTACATGTTGGCACTTTGAAATTCCTAAGAGATCTTCAAACATTTCCTTTTATAAATGAGTGAACAGTCAGTAATCCAAGGGCACACAGCTAGCAGAAGATAGATGGAGGGAAGAGGGATGGGGGCAGACACAGGTCTATTGATTTGGAGGAAGGTCAGGAGACAGTTGTCATGATTTCTGTTCACCGTCCTAAAACAAAGTCTTCTATTTTTTTCTTATGGATAGCATTTTCCCAGAAGAGCAAAAGATAGTTTACCTCCTTTGTAACTTCTACATAGTGCAATTTTAACAGGCAATGGTTAACTACTGTATGAAGGTAGCCTACTATGCATTAACAAACTCTACTAAAAACTCATAAGTCTAAGCAACCATGTGACTGTATCAAAAGAACAAAGCAGAGAAATATAGGGGAAGAGTTGGGGTTGGACTAGGCTGGGGTCAGAGGAATGTTTCTGAGGGGGCGGGGGATGTCTCTTCAGGCAATCTGTGCTCTGAGGACACTTGATGCCTACAGACTTTTGCAGTGACTGCAGTCTGTCACCGTTTCACAGTGACTCCAGGCTGAAACCAAATCCACCGTTAGTTCGTCCCTCACCAGTCTGGAGTCAGGCCTAGAAATAGTTCGCTGCTCCTTAATGGCATTTGGGATGAGAGCAAATGTTCTACACCGAGGCGCCTGTTGGCTCTAATCAGATAAATTAAGGACTGGAGCATGTTTCCACCATTTGGTTTAGTTTTATTTTAGTCCCCAAGTCCCTTTGCTCCCATTTTAAGGCCTGGCACTTTCTCACTGGTGAAGCCCATACTACCTTAACCCTGAGAGAAGCCTCCTCAAGTAGAAGCACGACATGCTTTACCCGTCCCGCAAGCCAGTGTCCAGCAAACCGGTTGTGCAGCTGGTCCATAACATCACACAGGCGGTCTCTTTGTCTTGACGTGCTTAAAATCATCTCTCCTCAAAAACAAATTAATGAAGTCACCTTGAGAGCATGCTAGGTGATGTTTTTCAAGATCAGGATTAAAAAGTGAGCAAATAGACTTAGTTTCTAGAGACATCATCAGCAGGAGAGTTAAAGAATAATACCTGATTTCATCTTTGAAGAGAGCTCATATTCAAATCAAAGATTCTCTTCCACGGCAGTAATAGTTGAATCATAACCTTGCTGATATGCTACTGCTTTTTGACCCACAAAACTGTGGTTTCACATGGTGCACATAAATATTTATTATTCACATAATACTTATTTATATGTCCAGATAATTGGTTCAGCTCTCTCTTTTATTTTCCTGTATAGACATCTTTTGGAATTCCTGGCAGCAAATGAAATTCTATAACTACAATAACTTGCAAATAGCGTTGTTCTGGTATCATTAGGACTCTCTACAGTGATAGTGACATGAAACAGCTTCTCTTTGCAAGGTCTTATATTGCCCACAAAAATACAAAGAACAGATAGGCAAATGAATAAGGAGTAAAGAAGGCAATGCCGATCGCTATTAGCTGTATCCTCCCCTCTCCCTCACTGCCCAACGAGCGGTAAACTGCACATGAGTGTTGTTGACTGGAGAAAATCTATGCCAATCAAATTATTTCACCCATGATAAGTCCATATTTTATTTTATAGATGAGAAGTTTGTATTGGAATGGAATGTACATTTCTTGCAGAAAACTGGTGTAATCCTGGTTCCAAAGCTTGGATGTTATGTGATTTGAGGCAGATTCCTTAACATTTCTGGGACATTAGATTCCCTAAGTGTAAAATTAAGACAATGATACTGCTCTGCGCTTTATAGAGTGGTTTCAAGGGTTCCACAGGATAATGTATATAAAGTGCAAAGAGCATCAAGCACAACTGGCTCCCAGGCTCCTGGTGAATACCTAATAAATGATACTTTTTTTTTGAGAGCAGGATATTAAAGATGCAACTAGCTGATGGAGCACCTGGGTAGCTCAGCAGGTTGAGCATCCAACTTTGGCTCAGGTCATGATCTCATGGTTCTTGAGTTCGAGCTCCACATCAGGCTTGCTGCTGTCACCCCATCAGTGCAGAGTTAGCTTCAGATCCTCTCCCTGCTACCACCCCCCACCACCCTACCCCCACTCACACTCTCTCAGAAAATAAATAAAACATTTTTTAAAAAAGATGCAACGAGCTATTTATCATTTCCGGAAGGACCAAGGAGGAAAAAGAGCTGGATAGTGCTTGTTCGATGTTTATCCTAGATAAGTTTATCTAAGGTAAACATAGAACTTGAGGTTTGCTCCTTCACCCTTCCACTCCTTTCCTACTTTCCTTGGAGTCTTAGAAAGAAATTGCTAATCCCTGCTGTTATAACAATTTCTTGAGCCTTTGAATTCAAAGGGTTTGAGACCAAATATAAAGTTTGGCAACAAATTAGTATGTCAATCTGAGTGTCACCTTTACCTGAAAATCATCAAAATGGCTTCCCAAGAAGGCATAAGATGACCTTCTGAGCTGTCAAGACTGATCTACATCTTGATTTAAGTGGTAGTAAAAATTCACTTTCTGTTTTATATAAGTCACACCTCAATAAAAAAGGAAATTAGAAAAATAACTTTTTTATTAAAAACCATCTTCTCAATTTTTAGTTACTGAAATGGATTTGTTTTAGGAACTCTATATTCCAAGTCTGATTGCCATTTATTAACAAAGTTAATATTTTTAAATGAATTGGGGAAAGATTTCAAAGATTAATAAAGACTTCATCAGGATGAAAATAGGCCATGGCCCTAGAAAGTAGTCTTCCTCAGCCCTTCTACTTATATACAAAAATGTCCAGTAGAGAAAATGGGAATTTTAGAGTAAACACAGTGAATATAGAAATTACACCCTGCTAGTCAGTTTCATGAGGATTCTCACCACCCCCTGTCTACTATAAAGGCAAACACATTCACTTTTTGTCCTTAGGACTTAGCACAGCAGCAGGTACATAGGGTCTCAAAGACACATCCTGGGAGTGTCCTGATTCATGCCTATTGTTATTGGTTTAATTATTAATCATGCTCTCTTCACTATCAAAAGTGTCCCAGTTTGGAAAATAAGCTATATGGTCACCCCACCAAGAAGTGCCAGTGTTCACTGAGCCTTATTTTTATCAATATTCTTCCTGATATTGCAAAGTGACTGAAGCCCATTTGCACTTCACAGTGGTTCGATCCTTCTGGCAGATATTAGTAGCCTCTAATAAGAAGAGAGCTGAGACCCATATCTCTTTGTAATCTGGCTGCTCCATCGGCATATTGTCTGGAAAAACAAATCTCAAGACAGAATTCTGTCATTCGTACAAGTATCAGTTGGCCAGCGGTCACAAAAGCATCTATCTAAGCATATAGCCTGTTCTGGGAAGCTCTGTGAAGTCCAGCTCATTGTCCATTTGGCACTCAAATGAGCGCCTTGCACAAAACAGTGCCCCAAGGCAGATTGTGATGGTGCTCTAACAGCAGGATCATCAACTTTCGGGTCAGAGAAGTCAATTGAATTACTGGACAAAGGGGCCTTCAAATAGAATATCTTTCAAAGGATATTTTTGATACCTGCACATTTATAAAACTTTTTGTAGAGGCGCCTGTTCTGTATTTCTGGCCAATCCATATATCTTTAACACCACTCAATTCACTACTGAAAAAGCGTTTCTAACTTCCTTCATGAACCTCTAATATAGGTTCAGAGAGGAACATTTGAAGTACTTCTTGTCTCTGGAGGACAGACCCCAGAAGAGAGTTTTTCAGACACCAAAGAGCCACTGATGTTCTCCTGCTCCTTGGATATATACTATGTTAGACCATATGCATATATTTCATACTCCTTATGTTTTAAAATATTTACGCATTTAGAATTAAATTATAGACAATATACTTGTTCTGCATTACATATTCAAATACTCAGCATGGACCACTGAAATAGCAATAAAAGTGACCCTCAAAGAATCAACACTTACCTCCTACTCTCCCCTCCTCCACTTTTCTTTCCAGGAGCAAAAGCTCAGCAATATAAGTCTTGGGCAAAATGGAGTTTTAAGAAACATATACATGAACCTTGTGCAAGGTTGTAAAGATACAAGAGAAAGGGTCAGGGCAAACACTTTCTAGAACTCTGTTCTCAGATTTCTCCTTTACGTGGTGTTCTTTCTAGACTCTTCCCTGTCTCCCTTGCAGCTGGTTGGTGTGGTAAACGAGACAAGAGGTGTATCCTACTCCCTTTTGGATGTCAGACAGAATCTGAATAGAACCAGATGAAACTGAGGATCAGCCCAGTTCTCCTTGGGGAATTAAGGAAGCAGCTCTCTGATTTTTGTCTGTACTTTTCCTTACCTTCTTCTGTAGCAATTAAAAAAAAAAAAAGCTCCAGAGCATCATAAGGACCTTAGCAAAAGGGAAATAGGAACAGGTCCTTTCCAACTGCATTCAGTCTACACCTTAAGGTAAAAGATAAAAACAAAGCATCAAAACTCACATTGATCTGAAAAAGAAAAGTCAGGTAAAAGGCCAGGAGGGATTGAGAGTCACATGTCTAGAGAATAAGAAGTTGTACGTATGTCTGGACAACTCTTCAGATTTCTAGCAAGGGTTGGCTATGCAGAGGTTGTCAAATCCAAGTTTGCACCTCTAAGCTAGTGTCGCACCATACACATGTTAGACCCTCATTCCTGTCAACGATTAAGCATTCTTGTCATTTAAAATCTGAACAAGAGTCATGACAAAGAAGAGAGAAAAAGTATCACACGGTATAACTGTTGATAAAACATGCCAGGGCCAAGTACAAAATGTTACAAATCCTACCATTATATCACCATTGTTAAAACAATGATTAAATGGGTAACACCAGCTTCCAGAAGATATTCTCCCAATGGTGCAGTTGTTTTTTCTTTTCTTTTATTATTTTTGAGCTATCTAGATTTTGGTAGGAAAGTGCTCCTGATTCCAGATGTCATTGCTACGAGCATGCCCCCGCATCATTTTCTTGGACTATTCCCTCCATTCATTTTATTCTGAGCTGCTCAGGAGAAAAGAACATTGTTCACATCATCTCTGAGAATGGAGAAGAGGCTCAGAGAGAGAATTCAGAAATATTCTGCTGTCATTCATTTTAACACCATGGCTGAAGCCTTGTTCCTTTTTTCTTTTGAATCTATCACATAATCAACAAGATGCATTTAGAACTAATTATACAAATACCACTTTCAGCTCCATTGTATTCTCCAATAGCCTTCAATTAAGTGCAATGGCACTATATTTGAAAGAGAGGTTTGCACTGCCTCCAAATCTCCAATTGGAGAGAGAATGTGCATGTTCAGAGATTCCATGCTGCCCGTTAAATATTAATGCTTTCCAAAAAAACTTTACAAACATTTGTCATTAAATTTAGTAATTAAAAGCACTTTCTGAGTATTTTTTAAATATTTAAGTGATTAGAGATACATTTTTTAAAGGTTTTTTTAATGTTCATTTTTGAGAGAGAGAGAGTAAGCAAGCAGGGAAGGGGCAGAGTGAGAGGAGACACAGAATCTGAAGCAGGCTCCAGGCTCTTAGCTGTCAGCACAGAGGCCAACACAGGGCTCGAACCCACGAACTGAGATCCTGACCTGAGCCGAAGTCAGACACTCAATAGAGTGAGCCACCCGGGCGCCCCTAGAGATACATATTGATTCTTATTACAAGTTACCTTCATTGATTAGCAACATTTTACTAAATAAAATCCATTTCAATAAAAAGTACTGCAACTTTTGGATATAGATTCATTGCAAAATTGATTAAGGAGACACTAAGAATTTTTCCACAGAAACCTATCAACAAGGGAAGTGGCAAAGACAAGTTGAGGCATTTCTCATGAACTAGCATTTTCTCAGTGTAGGAAACCCCAGGACAGTATAGCTCTCTGCCCCTACTTTAATTGGAACTCATGCATTATTTATTCAACAAATATTTATTAAGCACTACTGCTATATCTGAGTCTAACACCACAATTCAATTGATGGCGACTTGGCCCATAACCTGGAAACACTTGGGCATTTTCTGAGTATACGAATGACTCTTACTACCTCTGAGGGAAACTGAATCACACCAAAGCCATGACATTTTGAATAAATTCTGCAGGAAATAAAGCACCTAAAAAAAAAAAAAAAGCAAGAGGGAAGCCATGTCTGTCACTTTATCACAGGCTGAGGGGAAGCGAACTAGAGAAAGAATGAATTCTCTCTTGTCTCTGAATTCCCAGGAAAATTCTCTTAATCAGAAGATGAAATGGAAATAAGAAGAAGGGGATGGAACAATGACAGAGGAAAGAAACCCCATCTTGCCTGAGTCTGTCCATATCAATACAGGAGTCAACATTGAAAGGGGACCCATGAATTTCTTACAACTCATGTGTATAGGTTGTTTGGTTAGGTGACATTGCTAGAAATCTTGTTTTTAAATTTTTTTAATGTTTTTTATTTTTATTTTTGATACAGAGAGAGACTGAGCATGAGAGGGGGAGGGGCAGAGAGAGAAGGAGACACAGAACAGGAAGCAGGCTCCAGGCTCTGAGCAGGCTGTCAGCACAGAGCCTGATGCGGGGCTCGAACCCACGAATGTGAGATCTGACCTGAGCCGAAGCCGGAGGCTTAACCGACTGAGCCACCCAGGCGCCCCTTTAAATTTTTATTCAAGGATGTGATCCATCCAAATTAGAATAAAGAACTTGAGGAAGAGGAAGACATAAAATTTAAAATAAATTGAAGAACTATGCAAACAATTATTGTCAATGTTAAGAATGATTTTTGAAGAAGGTGTATGGTAAAAAAAATAATAATAATCTGAATCTGAAATTCCAGTTTAGATCAACAAATTCTAGAAAATTAGAAGGAGAACATAAGTATGTGTTTAAGTGTTCAGCTTTCTCAGGAGGAAGCCAGTAGAAACTGCTTAATTGTTGAAGTTCATAGTGAAATAAATTTGTAACTATCCTTAAATTTATTCAACAATAGATGTAAAACTTCCATGTAACTAGCCAAATGGGAAAAAAAATTAAATGAAGAAAATGTGATCAATTCTCAAAGAAAGGTTTATGTACAGTAGATTTAGTTTTTGATAAAATTATAGTGAGATGAAACATACAAAGTTATTAGTAGTGTTACTAATCTCCCATCTTTAGTGGGATTTTATTGGAAACACTTAGCTACCAGAAAGTACTACAAAGTTGGCTTCTAGAATATTTTACAATCATGTCACTTAGCACAGGCATGTTCTGTGAATATTAATAGCCTCATTCCAAGATGTTCATCAGGGATGACCTTCAAGCATGCTATGTACTCTTTGCAAAGCTTGAATTTAGAGGAAGAGATCCTATAGCCAAGAGTCCAATTTCCTACTTACAATATAAAAATGAGGGAACTGGAGGGAATAAGGAGTGCATGAGTCTGTTCTATGAATCATACATTTAGGACTAAATGTATTTTAATTGAATAATAACTGTCAACACACTCGAATATGATATTTCTCCAAAATGGCATCACTGGGAAAATTATCCTTCCTTACAGCATGACTGTGACACTACTGTAGTAATTGGCCCTTGAGATTTTAGTAGAGGTACAGACAAAATGAATAAAGGAGAAGAGCAGAAATTCAAGAAGCAGATTCTCAGATATATAGACATGCTGCTTCTTGGAAGTGTCATGACAAATCAGTAGGAGAAAAATTCATTGTTCAGTATCTAGTCTGAAGACATTTCATTATTAATATATATATAATTATCCATATTTTATATCATACTCAAAAATACAGAAATTAGAATAAAAGACAATAAAATATCTTAAAGAACTTGGATTTGGGAAGTTTTCTTAAAAATAATTTCTTGAGGCATCTGGGTAGGTCAGTCAGTTAAGGGGCCGACTTTGGCTCAGGTCCTGATCTCTCAGTTTATGAGTTGGAGCCCTGCATTGGGCTCAGTGCTGACAGGTCAGAGCCTGGAGCCTGCTTTGGACTCTGAGTCTCCCCATCTCCCTCTCTCTATGCCATCCCCTGCTTGTGTTCTCTTTCTCTCTCTCTCTCAAAAAAAATATATAAGCATTAAAAATAATAATGATGATAATTTCTTAAGGGGTTCCTAGGGCCTCAGTCAGTTAAGCATCAGGCTTTTTTATTTTTCTGGGGGGGTTTTGTGGGGGGTTTTTTGGTTTTTTTTGTTTTTTGTTTTTTTTGAGAGAGAGATAGCGCGAGCAAGGGGAGGATAAGAAAGACAGGGAGACACAGAATCCGAAGTAGTCTCCAGGCTCCGAGCTGTCAGCACAGAGCCCGATGCGGGGCTCGAATCCACGAACTGTGCGATCATGACCTGAGCCGAAGCTGACGCTTAACTGACTGAGCCACCCAGGCGCCCCAACATCAGACTTTTCAGCTCAGATCAGGATCTCATTGTTTGCAAGTTTGAGCCTCACATTGGTTCCGTGCTGACAGGGAGGGGCCTGCTTTGGATTCTCTCTCACTTTCTCTCTTTCTGCACCTCCCTGCTCTTGCTCTCTCTCTCTCTCTCAAAATAAATAAACTTTAAAAAAAAATTAAAATAAAATAATTTCTAAACAAAATGTACAAACTATAAAAGAAAAGATTAATAAATTTGACAACTTTAAAATTAAAAACTCATATACAACAACACATGAATGAAAGGATATACCACAGATTTAGAGAAGACATTTACAAGCCATGTAAAAATCATTTATATTCATAATATAGAAAAAGCTCCCACAAAAGAATTAGAAGAAGGAAAAAAAAACCCAGTCATAAAATGGACAAAGACTACATACAGGCAATTCATAAAAGATAAATCTTAATGGCCTCTAAGCATATTACTAGCAATACTCAACTTCATTAATAATCAAAATACTAATTAAAATGAGAAGATGTTAATTTATAACTATTTGGACTGGCATATGATTCCAAAGCCGGATATTTTCAGTTTGGAGTGAGAAATAGTAGCATTAGGAACCCTCATCCATGACAGGAATGTACAATTGAGGTCCTGTTAGAAGCCATTTTCTGAACTCACTAAGTTGAGAAAAACTTGTGAGGTAAGGCGGGTTTGCAAGGCCACCATCAGATGGTGACCAGTGTCTACCCCCACCTCAATTATTTTTGCTTGAGCCCCAAACAACGTGTCTTTTTGACTGGTATCAAGAGTGACTTGCCCCTCCTCTTAAGATATGCTAATTGTACCTTGTGAAGGAACTTATTATAGGAATTTCTTCTGTGTTTATGGGAGCAAGTGTTACATTTCCTGAGAAACCTGTGTTTCTTCCCCTCAAGAAAATAGGCTATTGACCCCTGCTCACAAAGAACTAACTCTTGCCTTTGCTATGCTAAAAACATTGCCTTGTATTTGAATGCTAAAGATCCCTTCCTTCCCATATGATAAGCATCTAAGTCACCTACATCAATCATTATTGATAAAGATGTTTCCAGAATCTATGTTCTGGAAAATTATTACACAACAAAGAATTTGTCATCAGAAATCATTGTCTAAGGTAATTGCCACTTCTGTTTTGTACCTCATACATTTTTTCCATAAATAAAGCTGACTCTCCGGTCAGTGCAGAGATGCCTGTCTGGTGATCAGAAAGAAACTTGAGGCTCTCTCACTCTCTCTCGCCAACACCATCCATCCTTCAGGGAACCCTGGACCTGCTGGAGCTGGACTCTGGCAAGGTCCATCTTTGGAGATCAATCCCACAATATCTAGCAGAGTTGAAGATGCCTATAACCTATAGACTAGCAAGTCCATTCTATAGATCTAAAAGAAATTCTTACAGGTATATAAGGACATATATACAGGAATAATCATTTCAACATAATAGGAGAATGAATTAATAAATTATGGTAACTTGGGCCTTTAAATTATACAGTCATGAAAAATGAACAAATTAAAATAACATGTATTAATATGAATAAATCTCAAAAACAATGGTAAATATATAAAGCAAAAAGAAGTATATTCAATATGTACATTATATATGTATAATATAGAAGTATATTTTATTGAGTTCCTATATTTTTATATGTATAATACTTTTTTTGCAGGTATAAAAATTTTATAGGTAATTTTTAAAGGTAAAAAAAGAATAAAAACTTTCATTATGAGTACCAGGAAGCAAACACCTGGTATCCCCTACAGGAGCCATTTTAAGCACAAGGCTGACTCAAAGTCCAAGATGGGTCTTATATTAATCAAAATTTCCTGAGGGAATGTATATTACATGTGGTTATCTCTTCAAAATCAAGTCAAAGCAGAATTGCATCTCTTTTTCCAAGCTTTTGGATTTGTTTTTGCATTAAAGGCATACATGGAAGAAAGGATTTCCATCCCCTTCTTTAGATCTGCAAAACAACCCTGCACTTTGAGTCATGGCACTTATTGGCACAACTAACCAGTTAGAGACTGCATCTGGAAGTGTTAAAAAAAAAAAAAAAGGCAAGAGAAAGGAAAAGAAGAGAATTAGTTGGACTAATTGGAGAAGGCTTAATGTATACATATGTGGTATGTAAAATGGCAAGATTTAGCAGATAAAAATATGGGATTCTTAGTTAAGGTCAACTTCAGATAAACAAGAAATAATTTTCTACTATAAAGATATCCTAACATAAAGGTACACTCACAATCTAGAATTCACTCTAAGCATGGCAATCTCTGTTAGGAAGTAATGTGGAAGGGCGCCTGGGTGGCTCAGTCGGTTAAACCTCCGGCTTCGGCTCACGTCAGATCTCACATTCGTGGGTTCGAGCTCCGCGTCAGGCTCTGTGCTGACAGCTAGCTCAGAGTCTGGAGCCTGCTTCTGGTTCTGTGTCTCCTTCTCTCTCTACCTCTCCCCCTCACATGCTCTGTCTCTCTCTCTATCAAAAATAAATAAGACATTTTTTAAAAAAAGAGGTAATGTGGAATAGCAAATAAAACAAAGAGAGAAAAGAAAAACACAAATTGGCTGTCTAACAGACCCAGAGTTTGAATGGAAGCTCTCTGTGTGACTCCAAGTGAAATGCACAACTTCTCTGAGCTCCATTTCCTCATTTCTTAAAGGAAGATTATAATACTTATCTTACAAGAATAACTGAAAATAGCATGTGTGAGAACTTACCTAGCTCACAGTAGTTACTCAATAAATGACTATTAAAAACTAATTGAACAGTTATTAAATGTTTACTGTGATAGTCCCTTTACGAGGCTTTGGGGCTATAAAGCTGAGTAAGAAATGATCTCTTGTTCCAGAAGAGCTGGGTTTTATGTTTGTTGTTTTTTGTTTTTGTTTTTGTTTTGTGAAAGACATTTACAAACCACATAAGCAAACATTCGCAATGCAACATGCTATGTTCTGTAATTGAGCTGTGTGCAAAAGATTTCTCTTTACCCACTTGTCAAAATCCAACCCAGCCTTTGAGGTCATTAAAATGCAAAATGCACTTCCTTCTCAATGTGTTGCTCAATCTCTCGGTCAGAATTAGTCTCTCCTCCTCTATCCTACAGGCAAGTTCACTTAGACCACTGTTGTGGAACCTAAACTTAATGGCTTTAGACTGTAATTACTCTTGTCTGTCACCTGCACCAGATCATGGGCTGAAACACAATTTATTCATTTTTGTGTCACCCCTACATACAGTACATGGTAGGTGTTCTGTACATGCTTGTGTTGTCTTTCCAAATGGAACTTGGTTACTATTTCTATGAAGGTAAATAAATAATCAGGTAGCAAAATCCTTTCTCAAGCAATGGCCTGAGGGTAAGGTTTTGAATCCACCTGAGATACGGATATATGACACACATTTTTTTTTTTGATTAAGTGACCCAGAATGAGCAATACAACACACTCTAGTATAGATAAAAAGATAAACAGCATATATTGTGAACTGAAACAAAGAAAGTCGTACAGCAATATATAAAATACAATCTAGCTTTTATTTTTTAAATGCCATTATTATTATATATGGTAGGTTATATATAGAAAAAACTTGAAAAAGACATGCTAAACGAGCAGGGGAGGGGCAAAGAGAGAGAGAGGGAGACACAAAATCCGAAGCAGGCTCCAGACTCTGAGGTGTCAGCACAGAGCCCAACTCAGGTCTCCAACCCATGGACCTTGTGATCATGACCTGAGCCTAAGTGGAATGCTCAACCGGCTGAGCCACCCAGGCACCCAGTATTTCTATTTTTAAAGTAAAAAGCTAAGGGCGCCTGTGTAGTTCAGTCAGTTAAGCAACTGACTTGATCTCGGGTCAGATCATGATCTCACAGTCTGTGAGTTGGAACCCCAAGTCAGGCTCTGGGGTGGCAAAGTGGAGCCTGCTTGGGATTCGGTCTCTCCGCTCTGCCCCTCCACCTCTTGTTCACTCTCTTTCTGTCTCTTTCCCCTCTCCCCAAATAAATAAACTTTAAAAAATAAAATAAAGTGAAAAATCAAACACTTTTCTATGCCTTTCTTCCCTTCTGTATCGGAGACTGAAAGGAAACAGTAACTTTATATCATGACACCAGGATTCATAAAAAGCAAAAATAGACAAAAAAATTTTCCTGCTTTTTTTTCTCCTCTGTCCTTGTTGGTCTGCAATACTTAGGCACTTCATTTTTTGGTCCAATCCTCTTCAGTGTTCGCTGGAAAGAAATTCTTTAACACTGCATATAAAGAGTCAAGTGGAAAGCCAGTCAAGTGCAGTATTGATTTAGCAAAGGGATAAGGGAAGCAGGCCCTTCAATATTTCCCTGCCTCCTCCGGGAAGGTTAAGGAGGACTTAATTCAACCTGAAGTGGTGTAAATATCCTGAGACGAAGCCCCGTTAGCAGAATTGATATAAGGGGACTGAGCGCTGTCTCAAAGCGCAGGCACATCCAAGTTGACAGCGGTGCAGGCCAGAGGGCGGGGGCTCAAGCCTGGGAAAGTGGGAGATGGAGCATGCTTCCTGAGCTGGGAGGGAAATTAAAAATCGCCCCAGACTAACATTCATCAAATGTTCTTTTCAATACTTAAGGTGGTGCTGAGAAAGTAAAAAAGGAAGCATATCTCGTCCTGAAATGTCCTTGAATGTTCAGTGTTTAATCTTATTTTGGGAACCTCTCTTGATCTCGGGACAGCTGTGAAGAAACAGCTTTCCTTTTCTAGCTTCCTGGGAGGGAAGCAAGTGATGAGTGAACTCAAACTAGAACGGAGATGAGCAGCAATCTCCATTCCAGTTTAGGATCAGGGAGAATAAACATTCATAAAGATATAGTTCCTTTCTACAGAAAGTGCCAGGGGAATAAATAGAAGAGAGAGATGAAATTCACAACCTCTTCATTTCAGAAGCGTTAGAGAACTGCTGCCTGACTTTGGTTCACCCAAGCATGAGTCTTTCACTGAGTATTCCTCTCAACATTTCTTCCTTTGGTTCATTTATTCATCCATTTTTCCCCATGAATAGGTATTAGATGCTCACTATGTGCAAAGCACTGCTCAGAGCTCATGGCACCATTTGTCAGATGCTTAACACCCAGGAGTACTGCTGATGGGCCCCTGCTTCGTCTCACCCAAGAGGAAAGAATGGGCATTCCCGCTCCTCCCTTGCATCAGGCTGCGGGCTCTCATTACAGTCTGCCTTGGGCCTGGTTTTACACAAAATTAGCCTTTAACAAATACCTTTATTCTGCATAATCTGATTCAACACTGGTTAGAGCTATATGTGAATTAGGACTCAGTATATTTTGAATCACACTTTCAATTTCTCTCACACAGAAAGAAAAAAAGTTAAACAAATAATGCAGCGGCACATAACGTCACTGTACATTAGAATCACCTGAAGTGTCTTTAAAATTCTGATACCCAGGCTGCATCCACACTACAGAAATTAGAACCTCTGGGAAGGAGCCCAGGCATCAGTGGGTTTTTCTTACAGCTCCCAAGCGATTTCAATGGGCAGCCAAGATTGAGAACCAAGACTTTTTTTTTTAATGAAAGTTAGTTAACATATAGTGTCATGATGGTTTCAGGAATAGACTTCAGTGATTCATCGCTTACATATAACACCCAGTGCTCATTTTAACAAGTTTCCTGCTGAATGCCCATTGCCCATTTAACCCATCTCCCCCACCCAACACCTCTCCAGCAACCTTAAGTTTGTTCTCTGTACTTAAGAGTTTCTTATGGTTTGCCCCCCTCTCTGTTTTTATCTTAATTTTCTTTCCCTTTCCTATGTTCATCAGTTTTGTTTCTTAAATTCCACACATGAGTGAAATCATATGGTATTTATCTTTCTCTGACTGACTTATTTTGCTTAGCATAATACATTTCGTATTTCATTTCCAACCACAAGTCTTGTAAATGGCAAGATTTCATTCTTTTTGATCACTGAGTAATATTCCAGTGTGTGTGTGTGTGTGTGTGTGTGTGTGTGTGTGTGTGTGTGTACCACATCTTTTTTATGTATTTGTCACCCGATGGACATTTGGGCTCTTTCCAAATGTCCATCTGGCCATTGTTGGTAGTCTGCAATAAAGCTTGGAGCACATATGCCCCTTCTATTCAGCATTTTGGTATCCTTTGGCTAAATACCTAGTAGTGCAATTGCTGGGTAGTAGGGCAGCTCTATTTTTAACTTTTTGAGGCACCTCCATACTGTTTTCTAGAGTGGCCACACCAGTTTGCATTCCCACAAGCAGTGCAAAAGAATCCTTCTTGCTCCTCATCCTCACCAACATCTGTCTTTTCTTGAGTTGTTAATTTTAGCCATTCTGACAGGTGTGAGGTGGTATCTCATTGAGGTTTTGATTTGTATTTCCCTGATGATGAGTGATGTTGAGCATCATTTCATGTCTGTTAGCCTTCGGGATGTCTTTTAAATTGTTCCCATCTTCGTCCATTTCTTCACTGGATTATTTGTTTTTTGGGTGTTGAGTTTTACAAATTCTGCATAGATTGGATACTAACCTTTTATCTAATATGTCATTTGCAAATATCTTCTCCCATTCTGTCAGTTGCCTTTTAGTTTTATTGATTGTTTTCTTCACTGTACAGAAGCTTTCTATCTTGATGAGGTCCCAATAGTTCGTTTTTTATTTTCTTTCCCTTGCCTTGGGAGATAGGTCTAGTAAGAAGTTCCTGTGGCTGGGATCAAAGAAATTGTTACCTGTTTTCTCCTCTAGGATTTTAATGATTTCCTGACTTACTTTTAGGTCTTTCATTCATTTTGAGTTTATTTTTGTGTGTGGTGTAAGAAAGTGGTCCAAGTTCATTCTTCTGCAAGCTGCCGTCCAATATTCCCACACCATTTGCTGAAGAAACTCTTTCTTTCCCCCATTGGATATTCTTTCCTGCTTTGTTCAAGATTAGTTGGGCATACATTTGTGGGTCCATTTCTGGGTTTTCTATTCTATTCCATTGATCTCGATGTCTGTTTTTGTGCCAGTATCATACCGTTTTGATGATTATAGCTTTGTATACACCTTGAAGTCTGGAATTGTGATGCCTGCAGCTTGTTTTTTTTTTCTTTTTCAGGACTGCTTTGGTTATTCAGGGTCTTTTCTGGTTGCATAAAAATTTTAGAATTGTTTTTTCTAGCTCTGTGAAGAATACTGGTATTATTTTGATAGTTATTTCATTAGAATAACTAATGGGTATTGGATGGGTAGATTGCTTTGGGTAATATCAACATTTTAACAATATTTGTTCTTCCCATCCATGTGCATGGAATGTTTTTCCATTCCTTTCTGTCTTCTTCAATTTCTTTCATAAGATTTCTATAGTTTTCAGCATACAGACCTTTTGTCTTTTTGATTAGGTGTATTCCTAGGTATGGGTTTTGGTACAATTGTAAATAGGATTCATTCCTATTTTTTTGGTTCCTATTGCAACCAATTTCTATATGTTGATTTTATATCCTGAGAATTTGCTGAATTCATGTGTCAGTTATAGCAGGTTTTGGGGGGAGTCTTTCAGGTTTCCCACATAGAGTATCATGTCTTCTGTGAAAAGTAAAAGTTGACTTCTTCCTTGCTGATTTGGATGCCTTTTATTTCTTTTTGTTGTATGATTGCTGAGCTTCCAAGGCTATGCTGAACAACAGTGGTAAGTGGATATCTCTATAGTATTCTTGATCTTAGGGGGAAAGCTCTCAGATTTTCCCCATTGAGGGTGTTATTAGTGGTGGATCTTTTGTATATGGCCTTTGCGATCTTGAGGTATGTTCCTTCTATCATTACTTTCTTGAAGGTTTTTATCAAGACAGAATGCTGTATTTTGTCAAATGCTTTTTCTGCATCTATTGAGAGGATCATGTTGTTCTTGTCCTTTTTTTTTATTAATGTAATGTATCACACTGATTGATTTGTGGATATTAAGCCAGCCTTGCAGTCCAGGAATAAATCCCACTTGATCATGAATAATTCTTTTAATGTACTGTTGGATTCAGTTTGCTAGTATCTAGTTGAGAATTTTTGTACCCACATCCATTAGGGAGATTTGGTCTATAATTCTCCTTTTTAGTGGGGTCTTTGTCTGGTTTTGGAGTCAAGGTAATGCTGACCTCACAGGATGAATTTGCAAGTTTTCCTTCTATTTCTATTTTTTGGAAGGGCTTCAAAAGAAAAGGTGTTAACTCTTCTTTAAATTTTTGATAGAATTCCCCTGGGAAGCCATCCAGCTCTGGATTGTTTTTGGGAGATTTCTTTAATCGCTGATTCAATTTCTTTACTGGTTATAGATCTGTTCATTTTCTATATCTTCCTGTTCAGGTTTTGGTAGTTTATGTTTCTAGGAATTTGCCCATTTCTTCCATATTTCCCAATGTGTTGGCATATAATGGCTCATAATATTCTTTTATTATTGTTTGTATTTCTGTGGTGTTGGTTGTGATCTCTCCTCTTTCATTTGTAATTTTATTAATTGGGTCCTTTCCTTTTTCTTTTTTAAATCTGGATAGGAGTGAGAACAAATGCTTTAATGAAACTTGGACAACTATGACTCTGCATCTAGGATTTATTTTTCGTTTTTCCCTAGATTTTGTTTGTTTGCAATATTTTGACAGGTTGCTGGAAATTTTAATCTGTGAATATTGGGGTGACATTTTCTAAAGATCACAGATATTTAGATATAGTTATTGGAACATATAACTGGTGTAGCCATGCCAGTAAATCCAGTGCCTCACTTCAAGTTGTATATATCGCCAGAGATTGTATGAGAGAAATTCCAAGGCACTATATGAGATAAATTTAATCTGTAAAGCTCTAAGCACTTATCTAAGGATAAAAGTGCAGCAACTACATCATGTACAGAAAAAAGCTAGCCACTCTCAGTGACCTTTCCTTCATGTCTTCCTTTCTTCCTTTTCCTGAACTCTTATGCAACACTGAAAGGCAAACAGAAAGAGCAGAAGAGCAAATAATTGTTGAATGCTCTGTTTTAAAGATTATTTAGAATATATGAAGGAAGTAGTTTAGGAATCCTAAAGCATTTAGTTGTCCCTTTTATGAACCTAGATTTAATTTTTAGGGTCTTTATTTTTAAAAGCCAAATTTCTATACCTAAATCAAACATTACAGCCAAATATATATTAGGCCAAAAAGAACCTTTTGTTACTGACTGAAGTAAAGTGGTGGGTACATTTGATTTTATACAAAATAATCACTGGATAAAAGGTGAGGTCAATGTTGGAAGCAGCAGAGGTCTATATAAAAAATATAGAAATTCCAGTAAAAAATATCACAAACAAACGTTTGCACACAAGTTGAGCAATGTTAGAATTCTACCCCGATTTTTACCATCAAGTAACCATCCTTATAGGTCTCAGAAGATTTAGCACTTCATCAGGATTTTTAATTACAAAATATTTCACAGACAGAAAATAATAAAACAGGGGCACTTGGGTGGCTTCATTGGTTGAGCATCTAAATCATGATTTTAGTTCATTATGACCTCAGGGCCATGGGGTCAAGCTCTGCATCAGGCTCTGCACTGAGTGTGGAGCCTGCTTAAGATTCTCTCTCTCTCTCTCTCTCTCTCTCTCTCTCTCTCTCTCCTTCTCCTCCTCCTCTTCCCTCCTCCCCCACTAGTGTGCTCTCTTTTATAAATAAATAAATAAATAAATAAATAGATAGATAGATAAATAAATAATAAAACAAAACTCATACATTCATCAGGTAGCACAAGAAATGACACATTACAACTGTAATTATATCCCTTTATCTATGTATCCCAGATCCCATTTGCCTTTTCTCCTTCTTACAAAAAAAATTTTTGTATCTTAAATTCAGGGTTTGTCACTTTGATTAATGTTGTACTTTTATTCTGTTTAGACCATAAACAATATATAATATTGTTTTGCATGTTTTATGCTATACACGTGGAATCATATGCTATGTGTAGCTTCTACAATTTGCTTTTTGAGTGTAATGTTTGTGAGATTCATCTATGTTGATACATGTACTATTTTATTCATTTTTGCCTCTGTAGAGTATTCCATTGGATTCATTATATCAGTATCTCATATTTTTCATGGTTTATGTTGTCTTTCATTTGTGTTTTTACCTTTTCTGCTTTCTAAATTTTTCACTATAACAATGCTCAGTCCACATTTTCATGCTATGTGGTTGAGTATTTTTAATATATGTACCCGGGACTGGAATTATTGGGCCATAAGATATATATAACGTTAACCTCACCGGATATTATTAAGCTGATCTACAAAGTAGTTATGCCATAAATGTATACTCCCACAAGCACAGGATGAGAGTTCCTAATTTTAATTTTCTGGCAGTGCTTTTAAAATTCTCTTTAGCAAAGTCTAACTACCAAAACACTTAAATGAAAGTCATAATGAATGGCATTCTCATGATATAAAATGTCACTCAATGTGTCACTGTTGAAGTTGGGTCTTGTAGTCTCTGTACCTTTTACAGAAAGATAACTTGGGTATTATTGGAGTGTGAATATTTTTAAGAACCCAAAAACATTTTACAAATAAGTAGGATACAAATTTAAAGTAGTTGTGTTCATAGGAATAACATATATAGAACAGTTTTTGGTGATGAATTATGACTAAGGTACGTAGGTACAGGATTAGAAATACCCATTCTGTGTGTTGAACATTAAATTTAATGACTGGAATAAACTCCACTAAATGCAAATACTTTTTTTTAATCAGAGAAAAAAAAGGGGATAAAACTACCCATGAATGAAAGTGAAAGAATTGTCTGGTTTGTGTTGAGTGGGTTTTCAGTCTGATAGGCATCTACTCAGACAATGAAAGTTAAAAGTTAATAGCATGTTTAATTATTTTTTATTAAAATTGATGCGTATTTCTGAAGACTGGTAATTGTATATGGAAGTCACAGCACAAAACCAGCCCTCAGGTTCATGAGGGAAAAAAATCAATCCTTTTGTTTGCTTTTTCATGCTCACTAAAAAAAAATTGTATTTATGGAGAACCCTCTATATAGCGTTGTTTACACAGATGAAGTGATAGGCCTAAGAGATCTCTGTGCACACAGAAATTGATAAGCACAAAACAATATTGTTTTCCTCCATGCAGATATCTACTACAGTGTCTATGTGTCCTGAGCTATCCCTTTATTAGGGGTTTATGTAGGTACTGGCTGACTGAGGAAAAGAAACAGGATGAAAAAACCCAGAAACCAAAGGACACGACCATGTAGGGACTTGTGAAAGCCAGCTTACAAATGGCTTCCAAGGATTCTGGTCTCCTGGTATTCACACCTTTATGACGTCCCCTCCCACACTGAATAGGCTGACATGAATAACAAATAGTACATTTAGAATAAAAATGTGTGACTCTCAAGGCAAGGTCATAAAAAAAAAATGCATATAAGCTTGCTGTCTTGGATCACTTGCTGTAGAGGAAGTCGGCTGCCGTTTTGTGAAGATCTACAAATGGTCATACAGAGAGACTCATCTGGCAAGAAACTGAGCCCTCCTCTCAGTATCCAATGCCGACAAGCTAGCCAGGTGAGTGGACCCTCTTGGAAACAGATTCTTCAGCTCCAGCCAAGTCTACAATTGACAGCACCTCTGGCTAACATCTTGATAACCCCACGAGGGCCTCTGAGTACAACCACACATGTAAGCTGATCCCAAATTCCTGACTCATAGAAATTGTGTGAAATAATGAATGCTTTTTGTTGTTTAGGCTGTTTTGAGGTAATTTGTTATGCAGCAATAGATAACAAATACAGCCTGGAGAGAGGAAAGAAAAGCAACTCTCTTCCTTCCTTTCTCCAAAACTGTAATAAATCTTTTTCTTTATTTTCTTTATTTAAAAAATTAGGACACTTGGGGTGCCTGGGTAGCTCAATCAGTTGTGTCCAACTTTGGCTCAGGTCATGATCTTGTGGTTTGTGAGTTTGAGCCCCACATCAGGCTCTGTGCTGAGAGCTCAGGGCCTGGGATCTGTTTCAGATTCTGTCTCTGTCTCTCTCTGCCCCTCTCCTGTTCATGCACTGTCTCACTCTCTCTCTCTGTCTCAAATATAAAAAAATAAACATTAAAAAATTTAAAACAGTCTTCTCCTGGGAGAGGTGGGAGAGACATCTAAGACCCCATCCTCAGGAAAAACCTAGGATAATAAAAAGAAGTATATTACCAAAAAATGAGTTTGTTCATTCACTTATTCAACAAATGTTTATTAAGCATACTATATGTCAAATACTGTGCTAAGTTAGATAACTACAACACTAAACAAGACAGTCATGAATGCTGCTCATGGAATTTGCATTGTAATAAGCAAGATGCACAACAATCTAGAAAACAAGTAATTCAAATTCTTATAAATGCCATGAGTTCAGTGAATGAAGCATTGCAATATGTAAGAGGGAAAGAAGAATCTACTTCAGGTTAGTGTGATAAGGAAGGCCTCTCCAAGGAGATAACATCTAAGCTAAGTCTTGGAGGCTAGGAAGAAGACAGTCATTGAAAGAAAAGTGGGAAGGGAAATCCAGGGAGAGAAGATAATGTATCCAAAGGTGTCGAAGTACATGGATAAAATGAATGTACTGAAGGGAAGAATAGGAGAATCCAATGTGTGAGGAGAAGGGTAGCAGGAGCTGAAGTAGGAGTTCATCCATGTGTCTTCAACATTCTAGGAAAAACACATCATTGTGAGAAGACTATAAAAATAATTTTGCTCACATACAAGGCCTGCTTTAGATAGTCCTTCTATTCACACTTAAGGACATGTTTACAATTTGGTAGAAGAAACGGGATCAAACCAAACATGAAACTAGAGCACTCAACCTTCTCTTTCTTGGCTCTTCCAAGCCCCAATCACGTATTCCTCTTTTTGCCAAGATAGCTTGGATTCCTAGACTTGTAATATCAATGCACAGCACCATAAGTCTTCTTTGTAGATGCAAAATGGCAGAGTCTAGTCTTAAAGCTGGGAAATATACGAATACATCTCAGAAAACTAAATTTTAGGGGAAACCTAAGACATATTGGATTTAACAATCATGAGCCTGTGTGGTCGGTTGAGCGTCTGACTCTTGATTTCAGCTCAGGTCATGATCCCAGGGTGTGAGATCAAGCCTCACATTGGGCTCTGAATTTAGCATGGAGCCTCCTTAGGACTCCCTCTAAAAGTTTAGTTGGGACGTTTCTGGCACTTCTCAAAGGATTATATGACTGCTTTGGAGTTTGAAGACCAAATGTGCTCAGTGTTTGGACTTAAAATTCTATCTCTGTTTAAGACCTTTCAGGCTGTGTTTGCTGAAGAAAGACACTGGAATGTAAAGTCTCAAAATCACATTGTAACATTGCTTGCTGGCCAGGTGTTGAGGGACCTTATGCTATTTATTTAGCCATGTTGTAATGTCCTTTCTAATCCCAACTTCATTCTTGCCTCTAAAAAATTATTGAGATGGAATTTCTGAGATATACAGCCTATTTCAACAAATAGCAATCGACTTCTTTCTTTACAGTTTCCAGGGAAGGAAAAAAATTACCTTGCCAGCTGGCACACAGGCCATGGTGCATTGAAGCTACTAGAATCCCAACTGCCAAAAAGGCACCTAGGGGACTTTAATATATACAGTGTGGATGTGTCAGAAGACTCATTTTATGAAGAGTTTAATCTGTACATTTGAAAAAGAATGGCAGGAACAGTCCCACGGGGCTCACCTCCAGGGCAGACAATGTTTTCACTCTGTAAAGAATCCTGCTTGATGAGAATCAATACATGTAGTTGGTCTTGACTACAGATAGCTCATTCCAAGCTGAGAAAAGGGCTGCTGTCACTCCATTTGCCTCCTTCCCAGCTGTAATGGTCCCAATTTTCTCCATGTCAGAAAAGCCCACAATTATTTGATAGAGAAGAATGTATTGGGCAATTCAAAAGCTAGAAGTCTCATGTGGAGATTTATAATTACTGGGAACAGGTGTCTTGCATTTTTTAAACCCTGGGGCTGGTTTACAGCAGGACAGATGACCTGTTGTCCTGTTCCCTCTTCCAGAACTCCTCCAAATGCACGGACTAAGGCTGCCTGTCCCCAGAGGATGCCTAACGTGCCACAGTGTGGTCTCCTGGAGACATGAATACTCTCCTGCGCCTGAATTAGAAAACCTTGACTAGGACCCGAAGAAGCAAATGCATCGTCAGCCACAGGCTATTCCTGTCCCTGCAGTTGCTGCCCGTTCTCAACATGGAGACAGTGACACTCATGCCATCCGAAGCTCCCAACACAAGCTTAAAAACAGGGCCCCCTGACCCTTTGATTCCATTTATTGTCATTCATTTTGCTTTGGAAGTAGTATTACATATTTTCCTTATTGAATTTTTTAATTAAAGTATGACCTACTTTTGGAAGAGTGAAAAACTCTTAAGTGTACAGCCTGATGACATTATCATCAATTGAATACATTCACCTCTGGCCCCTTCACTTTCCATCCTTAGGCCACCCTCTTCTCAGGGGTAATGCCATCAGTTAGTTTCACTTGGCTTTAAACTTTAGATGAATGGCATCATACAGTACATATGGTGTTTGATCTGAGTTCAGTAACTCAATACTACATGAAATTGATCCATCTTATATACATACTTTTACTTTGTCCGTTCTTATTTCTGGGTAATATATGATCATATGAATATGCCACACTTTACTTATCTTTTCTACTATTGGTGGACATTTGAGTTGTTTCCAGTTTTGTGCTATTATGAATGTTACTAAGGATGTTTATGTTCATCTTGATGCATATACTCAGACATTTTTGTAGGGCATATGCCTAGGAGTGAATTACTAGCTTTTAAGGTGTGCACATATTTAGAAATGGTTCTTTTAAATAAAAAAAATTTTTTTAAGTTTTATTTACTTTTGAGAGAGAGAGAGAGCAGGTCAGAGAGAGAGAGAGACACAAAATCTGAAGACAGGCTCCAGGCTCTGAGCTAGCTGTCAGCACAGAACCCAATGCAGGGCTCGAACCCATGAACTGTGAGATCATGACCTGAGCTGAAGTTGGACGCTTAACCAACTGAGCCACCCAGGCACCCCATCTTTTTAAAAAAATTTTAAACATGTATTTATTTTTGAGAGACAGAGCATGAATGGGGGGGGGGGTCGTGTGCAGAGAGAGAAAGACACAGAATCTGAAGCCAGCTCCAGTCTCTGAGCTCTCAGCACAGACCCTGATACGGGGCCCAAACCCATGATATGAGAGATCATGATCTGAACTGGAGTCAGATGCTTAACTGACTAAGCCACCCAGGTACCCCCATTTAGAACTTGTTCTTAATGCTTTTGTCCTAGAGGAAACTTGACCTTCTTTTCGGGAAAAATATCAAACCCCAGAGCTGCTTCCGCCAGTTTGTTCTTGGAGCTCTACTCTCTTATCACAGAACGATAGTGGGCCAATAGACAGTCTTTGCCCTTGGACATTTGGACTCACAGCCCTCCTTCTCTGAAGGCAACCAAGAAGCATTCCTGAACAAGAGTTCGACCAATCAGTGAGAGTTCTCTTGCTGCCACAACCCCTTCTCTTGAGGTAACATCAATACCATATGTCCTTCTGTATCACTGTCTGGGATTTTCTGTCCCTTTCATACTCCCCTCTTGCCAGAATCTCATACTACAGTTTCATAATTACACAATGAAGCAAGCTCTGAGCAATTTTAATCACTATAAATGTCCTTCCTTGAGAAACCCTATACCCCCCACCACTCCAAGGGAAGTAACATGCTAACCATGTAAAGAATCATGCTGACTCCACTTCCACAGGGCTCACCTTCTCCCTTGGAAGACGAGATTCCCAAGCCCTGGCCATGGCTTGCCCAGGATATGGCATGACCTCTAACAAGGTAACTCTAAGAGCAGGAGGAGAAAAATAATACCCATCTCCTACTTATACAAGGATGGGATTTATGGAGTGTTAAAGAAATAACACTGGTTAAAACGTAGTGATGAAAGGAGTGTATATATTTTACAAATTATCTTTATTATCCAGTTCTAGTCCCTTAGCAAGCTTGCACTTAAACACCTATCTATTCTTAAGAGGAAACAATTTCCAACATTTCAGAACATGTTTGAGTATCTCAAAATCTCCAGTTGGTAAGTTATTTATTTGTAACTGGAAGTCTTTTCACCCATCCCTATTAGTCTCATATTAAGAATTGTTGATGACTGTTCTCTTACTATGACACTTTACATAATTAAAATTGTTTTTAAGCCACTGCTTTTCCTTCCTTTGACTAAATAACGTCAAACCCCTCATCTTTCCAAAATGGACTCTAGCCTCAGTTCTCTACTCACATTACCGTACTCCAAACTCAAATTTTGGAGTTCCAAACTGTCATGGATCATTTAATTATAATTGGCCAACATCAAAATCCATACAATTTTTAAATTGTTTATTCATCCATTCAGTAACTAGATAATGTTTTAAGCTTACTATGAGTAACAGCTTAAGCTTCAGTATAGAACTAGACAGATGAATCCCTCATCTTATGGATCTCACTTCCTAAATATATTAGAAAACAAAGTAAAATGCAAAGCTTATAAAGGCTATGGAGAAAATAAAACCAAATGCTGGCCTAAAGAATGACTGGAATAGGAGCTTCTTAAGATTGTGTGATTGTGGAAGGTCTTTCTGAAGAGATTCAGATTCAGTGAAAAGTTCACTTGGACTGAAATCTAAATGATCTTAGGAGGTGCCATTAAAAAGGTATGTGGGGTTCCAAGCAAATGATACAGCAATGACAGGCCCTTTGTAGGGAACATCAGTGTGACCACAGCATGATGTGCAAAGGGAAGGGAGCAGTGTGAGGAGACTGGGGAGGCAGATGGGAACCAGAACAAATCCAGCCTTGTTGGCTATCATTAGGAGTTCATTTTGCAAGTCCCACAGGTTAGTGGTGAATGATCATATATGTAAGTTTTTCTCTGGATAATAAATCCAAGAGCGTGATCCTATCACTCTTGCATGCCTGCTTCTACTTCGTGGTTCCCAGGACTCCCAAGGTCTCCCTGCTATCAGCATTGCTAGCCTCCTTTTCCATCTTAAAGCCCCTCTTCTTCTGAAATACAACCTTCGAATGAACCATTTGATTCATTGATAAGCTAAGGTTTAATTCTACCATAACAGAGGGGCTCAGGCACAATACACCTAGTCTTCCCCCGTGTAGTCATCCTACCGTCGGCCAATAGGAAGCAATCGTTAAGAGCTTAGGCTTTAGATTGCATCAAACTCAGGTTGTATTTTCATTTGTTTGTTTGTTTGTTTGTTTGACACTTTTAGTGCGTATAACTAGTATATTACTTTAGCTTCCTGAGTTTTTTAATACGTAAAGTAGAAATTATATATCTACCTAAGAGTTGTTGTAAGGATTGATGGAGATAATACACACCAACCCTCAAGAGATGGCTACTAATAATAATGATATTCAAGAGCAAAAAACCATAGAACTTTATAGTAAAAAGAGTAGTATATCTTACTCCATTTATTTCTTTCATTTTGTATTTAAGCCTCCTTGAAGCTAAATAAATTGCCAATGGTCACATAGTCAGAAGTTCACGAACTTTCCCAAGTCAGTAGTCTTACAGAGGAATAATTCAATCATTTGCCATTTGTTTAGCTTTGAGATTAGGCTTTATGATCTACGTGATCATTATTTGAATAAACCATGAAGACATTCTGATACCTGATGGGACAAATTGTGATTGAATAGTGTGGTCTAATAAATGCTATTTTTGAGGGCTTGAGAGATTCATAACCATGAATTCTACTTTTTATTTAATTTGTTAAGTGGAAGGAGTCAGTAAGAAGACGTGGCTTTTCTATAAATCTCATCCACCAAATGTAGATTGTAATTTATAGGCAGAACTCTGACAAGAAAATAAATTGCAGGTTATAGAAGAGCTTTGGTAAGCAGATTATTGGGCACAGTGGATATGTCACCTAAGGACCAAAATCTAGAGAAGTAGCTCTTCTGGCATGGAATTATATGAAACCCTCTTATTTCAAGTGCCTGTCATCAACAAGTTTTCACGTAGTTATCACACAGACACGAACTGAGCTATGTAAGTGTGAGGGGGGAAAATCCTGAGCTTTAAGTATAAGTTTACCAAGTAGGCTTTTACATGAACTCTGCATATTATACTTCTATTTAATCCTTACTATTGGCTTTTAAAATTATTTTGTTATTTGCTTATTTATTATGTAAATAAACTGCAATCATGGAAGAAAAATAGGAAATATAAAAATATGAAGAAGCAAAAGGAAATTTATGTATAATTTTACCACTCAGTAATAGCTATTATTAATATCTTGCCATCTACACACACACACACACAGATTCTTTACATATCCAAGTTAATTCTTATTTTACCTAAAACATCAAAGGAAATTGACACAAAGTTTTATACTGAATATTATACTGAAAAGCAATTATCACAAATGAAAAAAAACATTTCATATGAAGAACTTCAAGTTTTCACAATTATTGTTTACTACATACTTAATTAACCAACAACCTTTTTTCCTCAGGAATATATAAGGATTTATGACAAAAAATTCCATTTCAATTCAACAAGACTTTACTAAACACCTGTAATGGTCCCAGTATTTGGGGAAGCACAAAACAAGTGTCTATGCTTTTGAGACATTATATCTGCAAGGTACACACACAACAAATTCAGATACTTGGGCAACGTGATTGGTAGGAGAGAAACACATTGAATTTCTGGTTCTAACAAAGTCAGTATTCTTCTTTTCCAAAGCCTTTGCTGTGGAATGGGAGTACTTACCTGTTTTCTTCTTTCCTCACAAGAAGAAAGACAGTAAAGTCCATTATACACTTTGTGTTGTCAAGATTTTTTTGACTTTGCTAAAACTCTGATATGGACAATGGGATTCCTGAGTTATTCTGCAGACATAGACCCAACCAACAAGTTAAGTTTTTAAATTTTAAATGTCTTTTTGATTTGCCAGGAAGGACAATTGATGCAGCCACTTTTAAACTACTCTTAAATTATACTCTCTTTGAAGTACCGTGTTTTCTAATTTGTCTTAATATTTCTTTTATATAAATATTGGTTTTACTGTATATGGAGCTCCTACCAGGGTGACTTGTGCACTGCTCTTCCCTTTGTCTAGAACCCCTCATGCCTTCTCCCTCATCTATTAAACCCTCTCTTCCTCTTCTCAACCCAAATACCCCCTCCTTAGGGAGGACTTCATGATGCCCACAGGGAAATGTTTTTGGTGTTTTCACAGCCCTGTTTATATCCTCTTTCAAACACTCATCTCAGTTATAATTTGATATTTCTTTGGGCAATGATTTACCAGTGTCTCCCTCACCAGACTGTGAGCTCTAATGTTTGCTCACAACTGTATCTACAATGCTCAGCAGAGTGCATAAGACATGCTGGATAATAAATGTTGAATAAAATTCCCTAAAACCAAAAATCTGTATGCAGTGCTCTACGCAAGGCAGGTGTAGTATGTGCTAACCGCCTGCCATTCCCTGACTAGACACTTGCGAACTCTACTACACCTTTGCATTAATATATTTTTTCAAGAACCATAAGTAATATATTTTTTCACCCATCTCACAGCTAAAGTAAGGAACCCCTCGTTAATAAAAACATCTTGTTCGAGGGGTGCCTTGGTGGCTCAGTCGGTGAAGTGCCTCATTCTTAATTTCAGCTCAGGTCATAATGTTCATTGACAGTGTGGAGTCTGCTTGGGATTTTCTCTCTCTCTCTCTCTCTTTTCTCTTCTCCTTACCAACACATGCACATCGTCTTTCTTTCTCAAAATAAATAAACATTAAATAAATTAATTAAATAAATAATAAATAAAACATCTTGTTCTAAATATAGCAATACATGCAACAGGCTCTGTATACTGCATTATCACCAAAAGAGGAGCATAGGGTAAATCTATACTCTCTGTGCATGACTAATGGTAAGATCTGACTCTGAGTTTAACAATGATGCATCCTATACCTGAGAAATAGGAATTCCAAGTCAGCTCACTCTCCCGACATTAAAAGAGGAATCCAAAAGTCCTGTTAAAAGTGTTTGCCATTTCTTCACTTGCTTAATTGACAGTTATTTTTTTATTTAAATCATCTTGCTTTTCCTTGTGGTTTCAGATAAAACTCATTTTATTTACACAATTACATGTTATTATCCAAAATTATCTATTCAGCATAAACTCTAAGTATCTGATATGGGCCGGCCAAAACCCTGAGTGTTGTCACAATTAAAGAAATCCAGCCCAAATAAGGGCTTACATTTTATTCACCTCTCTCTCTCTAAAACATCAAGAAAGTTCAAGAACTTAGTCCATGATGACTCTTACTACAGTTTCCTGTCATTTCTTACTCTCTAGTACTTCACAATTCCCAGATCCCCCCCACCTTCTTTATTTACTCCTAGAGACCTTTGCCCAGTCCTGCCCTTTTGGTTCTCCACCAGCACCTGTGTCCCCCACAGTGCGTTCCCCAAAGCTCTCACCTTCCTTCTTAGTAACCCTGAGCAGGTGTGTTTCTTTGTTTAATTGCATTCCTCATGGAAACTGCTCAGGTGATTTTCCCTTTCATCAAAGGACAAATGCTGAGAGGAGAGGCCATAATCTACATACATTACTATTTTTCACATCACAATTATAAGCATTTAAAATTCATCTCCTTTGATAAATAGTAAGAAGCTCTTAGCATGATCTAATTCTCCAGGGCTATACTTGGTTGTCAGTGAGAGACGTAGGTGTGTATGTGTGTGTGCGTGTGTATGTCAGTGAGTCTGTGTAGAGTACATCTCCCAGACACCTATAAATTGGGGACAACTGAGAAATTGTGGAGAGAAAGAGACAGTGCCATTAAAGGGAGAGCATAACAATGAGTGAGATTGCAAAAATTGAATCCCTGTCACTTCTTCCAGATCACAAGCCATTTTCAGCTATCATCTTTCCACTGCAACACACTTACTCAGCCATGAACATTTTAGGAAACATAGTGACATCATTTTCAAATTGATATCCTAAGACTGATACCATGCTTCATTGTCCCGAGGCATAATGGGAGGTAGTCTTCCTAATCTTTTCCTAATATTCCTGAATCTACACTCAGCTTGGATCCTTCTGAAGTTCCCATAATTCCTTTCTCACCTATCTGAACAGTAGCCAACACAGACATGCACTGATACATGCATATATAATTATATAGATTTTTGTGAGTATATTTACGCATATGATATCAAACTTACATCATATTCTGTAAATTGCTATTTCATGTCTTACAGATCAGAATATATTGGCCTACCTCATTATTCCATGGAATTTATAGAACCCCCCCCCACATATACCATGTCAATTTAACTGACTTTTATTGACAGGCATTTGTGTTGTGATCTTCTTCCTATTAGAAACAAGGCTGTAATACCATCCTTGTTCAGACTCCTGGTTCACAGTTGTACGTATCTATAGTTTGTGTTTCTCAAATCTGGCTTCACATTAGAATCCTCCAGAGAGCTTTTAGAAATACTGCTGCCCATGCTCCCTAGCCCCTCCCTCCACTGGGCCAGTTAAATCAGAATCCGACAGTGAAACCCAGGCATGGGGATTTAATAAAATCTCTCCAAGTAATTTTAATCAAGGTGGAGAATCATTACTAATTATGAAGAATTGGAATTGCTGAGGTGAAGGGTATATACTTTTTACATTTTGAACTCATTTTGTAAACGGTTAAATTATATACAGTTATAAAATATGTAGTATCATTACTTCTGCTCTAAATTCTCGGAACATCTGAAAGTATAAACCAAGTACCAGGAAAGGGTCTCTTTCTAATGGGAGCTCCTCCCAAATGCCTGTACAGAGTGAGTGTCCACCCTCTCCCATTATTTTCACAGCACTGGGTTTGCTTTCTTTGTATCACAGGCATAGCTCAGAGATGTGGCTGGTTTGGGTCCAGACCACCAAATTAAAGCAAACATTGATATAAAGTTAGTCAAATGAGCTTTTTTGTTTCCTAGTGCATATAAAAGTAATGTTTACACAATACTGTAGTTGGTTAAGTGTGTTTCACAAAACAATGTATATACCTTAATTACAAATATTTTATTGCCAAAAAAAATGCTAACCATCCTCTAAGCTTTCAGCAAGCCCAATCACTGTGCACAGATCACCATAATAAATATAATAATAATGAAAAAGTTGAAAATATTACAAGACTTATGAAAACGTTACACAAAGACACAAAGTAAGTAAATGCCATTGGAAAAAATGGCACCGATAAAATCGCTCAACATAAGGTTGCCATAAACCTTCAATTTCTAAAAAAAAAAAAAAAAAAAAAGGGAAAAAGAAAAGAAGAAAGAAAGAAAGAAGAAAGAGTATCTGTGAAGCACAATAAAGCAAAGCACAGTAAAAATGTGTATGAGTATGTCTGTACTTGTGACAATTTGCAATCATTTCATGCAGGTGATCATTGTCTTTTACAGCCCAAAATCTCCAACAGAACTCCAGGAGAGCAGGAACCCGACCCGTCTTGTTCACCCAGTAATCCTAGTGCCTATTATAAAAGGATATCGACTATAATACATGGTAAATATGTGTAGAACAAATCAGTACCTGTGGCTGTTTAGTCAGTGATTAAGCATGGTAGGCTGTGACAAGGACCAGTGAAATGAAGGAGAAATAGTGCTTGCTCTCATTTCTAGGATTTCCAAATAGAAAACAGTATTTATTTTATTCTATTCTATTCTATTCTATTTTAATTGCAATATAGATAATAAGAAACAAGTATTTTATCTTAGCCAAAAAGAACCTAAAAACCTACATTATCATACAAGAAACAGATTAATGTGTGGCGAATCTTGACCATGTGGTAAACACACACACACACACACACACACACACACACACACACACACAAAGAGATTAGAAGGTAGAATATGATGAGCTGTCTTTAGTAATAAATCTGTCCTTTCTCTGCCATTTTCCTGCATTTTGGTAAACATCTAAAAAAACGTATACAGCAACGGCACAGTTAAGCATGAGGAGCACTTGGAAGATCTGGGCACAGAGCGTGTCAGCTGCCACTGAGAACAGTGTTCCCCTTCTTTCTCCTTATAAATAAGTCTCGTCACATAGTCCTATAAAAAGGAGGGGTCGAGACTGCAATTTTCTTTTGATTCTGATTATCATATTAAACTCCTCAAGATCATAGTTGTAGAAAGTCTCTAAATCCTTCTTTCTCTATATAACAAATAATGCCTAACCAAGTGACATACACATCATGTACAATAGGACTAACCAGTTTTAAAAAGACCTCAGTGTTGTAAATCATGAACATGTTTAGACTTTCCTTCTATATTATACCTGACTAAAAACAAAGAACACTGACTAAGTAGGAATGAGATCTCACATCTCTTTTTACTTGAAGTTTCAGGGTAAATTTTTACATTTTTAGACTTTTTAATTAATTTTTTATTTTTGGATAGTTCTAGATTTATGGAAAAGTTGAGGGACGTTCCCATGCATTCCACACCCAGTTTCTCAATTGTTAACGTTTTATTTCAGGATGGTACGTTTGTCAGAACTAACAAACCAATATTGATGCACTATTATTAGTTAAAGTACATGCTTTATTCATTTCCTCATTTTCTACCTAAAGTTCCTCTTTTATTCCAGGATTGCATCTAGGATACCATATTACATTGCCTCAGACTCCTTTAGTCTGTGAAGATTTCTCAGTCTTTCCTTCTTTTTGATAATCTTGACAATTATTAAAAGTGCTTACCAGAAATTTTGTAGAATCTTCTTCAGTTTGGATTTGATTGATGTTCTTCTCATGACTGTACTAGGTTATGGTTTTAGGGAAGAACCTGTCAAACATTACCTCTGCAACACCGTCAAGATTAATATCAACAGTAATATCATGCTGATAGCATGTACGCTTGATATAATATGAATGACACCTGTACCTACATGAGCTCTACTTTTTAAATAGAAAAGTTTTATGCCAACATGTTTTCCTCTAGTCAATAAATAAATCCAAGATTTATAATTGGTAACACAAAGGGCCTTAGATATATAGTGAAACCAAGCCATTTCCCCTTAAGTGAAGTATTCTTATTTCAAAAAAAACTTTTTTGGCTCAGAACATAAAAGGCTCTTTTACAGGTAAGGCTGTTACAGATTTTAAGGGATTTCTCACATAAGAAAGTACTAAAATGGACTGTGGAGGCTCCTTGGTGGTTCCTTCGGTTAAAGGTCCAATTGTTGTTTTTGGCTCAGGTCCTGATCTCACGGTTCAATTTGTGTGACCGACGCCGGAGTTGGGCTCCATGCTGACAGCAGAGCATGCTTGGGATCTTTCTTTTCCTCTTTCTCTCCCCCTCCCCTGACTTGCTCTCTCTCTCAAAATTAACAAACTTTAAAAAATGAAATAAAATAAAATAGCCTGTGAATTAAAGAGTTTATTGATCACTCAGTAATTGCAGAAAAGCCCTATTTATCCTTGGACAGTCCAAAGGAAAACAAATTGGTGGATACAGTTCTGCTATTTAAAGTGTAGTGTTTCTATTATAAAACATAGCATTCTTTTTAAAATTCTAATCTAACTATTTAAACTTGAGATATGCCATATTCTTAGGTAGAATATGTTCAGGTTCTCCTGTCTTGTATATAAGAAATGAGTACCAGCAGCTAATGTAGGTAATGACCGAACCCTTCATGTAGGGTAGCAATGTAGGGTATGTGGATGATATAATCAAGAGATCACATGTGACTTTAGTGAATTATTGCTAATATGAGACTTTAAATCCCTCTTAGCTATGATATATGGAGAGAAATAGTGATCTTCCCCAAATTGGGGAATGCTTTTATATCAGACCCCCGCAAGGTGGCTAATGAATATATATCATTAAACAACAATATTCAACAATTAGAATATAAATGAATGCACTTACACATATATACTTACACTTGCATGTATATGTGTATATGCTCTTATATATCTAATGTATAAATATGTTTTTTTAAACCCCAAACTAGCTAGTGGGTTTGGGGGGTTTTGTTTGTTTGTTTGTTTTGGTTTATTTTGTTGTTGTTGTATACTACTTAATAACTACTCTTTAATTAAATATCTCACAAGTTAAAAGAACAAAAGTGAAGATAGTACATTGTTTAATCTTACACTTCTTAATATAAGAATCTAGCTTTGTCAACTGAGGAACCCAAAGACAGAAAAGGAACAACGTTCAAGTTACCCATCAAAACTCACACAATATTGATAATTAAAATCCTTTTCTCTTTTTATTTGTCTGCCCACTTTGATTAAAAATATACCTTATCTCCATAGTGTGGATAAAAAAATTCAGTTGACAAATAATCAGCTTTATGCCATTTAGGAAATAAAATGGATGTCATTCCATCCTGTTTAATTTTTTTCATTATAGAAAGAAAATTAAGCTATAGTAAGTAGTTTTGAATTATTTTTCTTTAGTATGCAGTTCTTTACAATTAAAAAGAGCGAAGGGGGAAGAGAGAGAGAGAGAGAGAGGCAGAGTTTGTGTTCCCTAGAAGGGAAAGCACTTTAATATTTGATGGGCTTTCCTTATACGTCTGCTTTTTATTTTTAAACGCCACCACCTCTTTGCTGACCAACAATTTCTTGCAAATTATGGCAAGGGGGGAGGAGCATGAGCAAAGGAGCTGGGTGAAAGTTGGTGACGCTCCCTGCCAAAATTCCAAGTTGAAATCAAATCCTTTGGTAAAGTTTCTTGGTCATGGAAAAAAAAAAAAAAAGATTTACAACTTCAGCGGAACTGTAATTCTACCAAGAAAAAGTATCAGTCAATCTACTTTACTGTCACCAAAGGATCTGAAGCTGGCTTTGTCATACTTCTTTTTCCTTTATATATGGAGGTGAGAGGGGGAAAAAAAGCAAGAGGAGTTTAAAAAAGAAATTGATGAAGCCCTGACCCTTTAGATTCCATTTATAGTCTGAGTTTGAATGCCATCCCCCTTGACTAGCGAACCGTCCAATCCAGCCACATGTGTCAAGATTCTATTAGGCACTAAGTGAAATATATATGCCTGCCCTTATACCATTTAACATTCTGGGTCCACCTTCAAGACACTGGGCTGTGGATCAACTGAAGCACTACTCCTTTTTCCAAGAGTCAATTTGACAGGCTCTTTTGGAGGTGCTCCTTTTTTTTTTTTTTTTTTTAACCTATCCTTTTAAACAAAATGGCACCAAAGAAGGACGTGAAGAAACCTGCTGCCGCCCCAGCCCCGGCCCCGGCCCCGGCACCCGCACCCGCACCTGCCCCAGCCAAACCCAAAGAAGAAAAAATTGACCTCTCTGCCATTAAGGTAACTCAGGGGGTGAAATGTTTGGTCACTGAAACATCTTTCAACAGTAGGAAACTCTAGGAACTTGCAAAGGGGTATATTTTTCATTGAGAGGAATGACGTTACTACACAGACTGGCAGATTTGGGGAGAAAGGAATCCTAATTAAAAATAAATAAACTCTAGCATATAATTTCAGTAAAATTACTATGAATATGGTATTTCCTATGCAACCTGTATTTTGCTCCAGTTTTTTTCCTGGTTTTCTTTTTTCCCTAAATGGTCAAAGTGCAATTTAGAAACAAAGTATGTAAGTGTAAAAAGGTGTTTTGCAAATACGTAAACCAGTGTTTTATTTTATTCTGTTTTGTTGTAAACCAAACCTCTGTGGAAACTGGACCCCTTACCATAATGCTGCATCAAAGAGAAATTTTTAGCCCCGACCTGTTTCCAAAGTTTTAGAACAGCTGATGACCCAGTTGTCCTGGATGTATTTATTTGACAGCTGCTTTATTTCTTCTGAAAAACAGAAGATGTCTGCAATTCAAGTTAATTCCCCTTTCAGCCTTGCTTAATAAAATTTGATACAACACCAAATTAGATCTCAGTGCAGACAATTATGCACTCAAGTGTTTCAGTGACTATAAGTGTCATCTTGTTTATTTATATACAGTATTTAATTCAGAATGTGTGAGTTGCTTCTAAATGAAACTAGCCCCCCAAATACTGTAAAACTTGTTTATATGGCTTTTAGCTTATGTCTTTGAGCTCTTGCATACTGACATTCAATTAAAGAGAATGTGATTGATTTTTGTGTCAACGCTTTGCTGTGATCAAAGTATTCAATTGCAGAAGTTTTCAATTTCATAAGATTCTCTGCTTTTGGGAAAATGACACTGTGCATGTGCCTGTTACATCCCAGTGATGTGGTCTATCAAATGCTCTCCTTTTCCTCATTCACTGGAGCTTGACTGGTCTGAACTTGGGCTTGAAATCTTTATCTAAAGAACTCTGCCTCATATGGAAAACTAATGGGCAAAAGGTACTATTAGGTTAGCTTTTCTCTTAAGCCAAAAGTTCTGTACATAATAAATCTAAATTTTGTTAATTTAATAATGTTTACTTGTAATGACCAAGCTGACCTATAAATAAACATTTCATAGACTATTTTAGTTTAATCATAGATTTTAAAAAATACTCTTGACACAAATATTGAATTGGATCATCCTCAGATATATGTGATAACATTAAATAAATACATTCATAATTTTATAGCATTCTGGTTAAACATGAAATTATATGTTCCAAAGTAGGAGTGGGTTATCACTAATATTTTATCTTGATTTTTAGGTACCTAAAGTCATATTTGAAAAAAGTTGGTCAGAGAATCTAATATTGGTTAGAAACTATTCTTAATGAATATCCATTTAGGAGGAGAAATGCATGTCAGATTTTCTGATAAATGGTTTTCTACCTAAAAGACTGCATTTAGTTCATTATGAAGAAACCAAATTCTTCATCTCCAGCAATTCTAGTTAATGTATCTTTATAGATGCACACTGACTACATTATACAATGAACATGATTATGGCCACTGCAAGAATTCCAATCATCTGTTATTATTTGACTCTCCTCTCTGTACTAAGATTAGAGGTATGAATCAGTGTCAAAGCTATTCCACTATATTTATTGTGATTTATAAGACAATGTTATGTCTTTGCATCCAGTATTACAAGTATCTGTGGAGGGATGGGGAATTTGGAGAAGAAAAGGAAATCTCCCACTAATGAATGCAAGCATTAATTTTCTTCCCTGAAGAAATACAAACAAAATTAATTGATCGGTTGATTAAAAATTTAGTTTGGCAGTATGAAGTCTTCAAGAAAAGACATCACTTTTTTAAATCCAGAAATTAAACTGATTTGCTTGTCCACAATCAGCACAGAAGTGATGTTCTTTTGAATCTTGAAGGTTTATCCTTTCATCTATATTTTGAATTCATGCCAGCATGACTAGTGTAGCTAGCACAACTAAGCAAAAGAGGAAAGTAAGCTCAGAGCATCTCTGCAGCAATGAGGTATGTTCCGTCTTCTCTAGTTCACTACAGAACGAGAGAGGGGATGGGTCCTGATAAGGAATGCAAACCAGAATGGAGCAGTTAAGTGAATCTGGAAGAAACAGGAGGAATTTAACCTTCATCTTTCATTCAGAGAGCCTGTTCCTAATAAAGAGAGAGAATAAGAGAAGGACAGGACTGAAACTAATATATTTTTGTAAAGAAATTTAAACACTTTCAATGATTTGCATTCATCAATAGGAAACCAGCGCACATTTATAGGTATTATAGCCAAAGAATGGGCTGCATCTTCAGAAGTATATAAAATTTTATTTCATCCCAGTAGGTAACAAGGCTAATTAAAATGTACATTAAAACATTTCATATTATGATGCTTTTAATCACTTAATGATGTTTCTAGATATATTACCTCATAATAGTTATAAACTTTTTTCAGGCAGAGAAAATGAACTCTAAAGAAATTAATAGAGCTGTTATATGTGTTCATTAACTTTCTGAAAACTCGATGAAGAACAAAACTTAATTGGATTTTAAACTTTCTTTCATAAATCATATGATATTAGAAATCCAGCTGTCCTTTAGACTTTGAGTAATGCTGAAGTTTAAATAACTATCTCTGTGCAGTATTAGAGGCTTGACAACAGTAATACTTAATTCTTCACTACTATTCCCAGCTAACATCTACCTTAAAGTATACCATCTTTAATAGCTATACATTTAACTCCCCATAAACTCTGAACAATCTTTAATATTGTTAATTAGTTTTATCAGTTTCTTTAATGTACTTTCCAACCTGATTTCCTAGTTTGCTGGTTATTTACAACATCTGTTCAGTTGTTCTGACATAAAACCTCTGCTATTCACTGAGGGAGCACTTACCTGATGTCCTATGACCATGGATTTCCCCAGAGTGTCCTTTTCAAAACCCAAAGATCGCGGATGTTTGAACATTAAAGTTACTGTCCTGGACGGTTCTAAACACACTTTGCTTTCAGAGAGCTGACACTTCCAGCAACAATGCCAAACTAAAGAACACTGCCTGACAGAATCTCAAGTGTAGGAATTAAAACCCATCATGAGTATAGTTGCAGGCGCAAACACAAGAATTAACACCTGCTGCCCAACACTTCAGCCAAGTGTTGAAATAATGAAAAGAAAATAAGTAATGAGATGACTATGTGCCTAGATTTTAAAAGATCAACATGTAAGTAAATTTTTTGCATGATGCATGCCTCAGCTGATAGGTCAGGATTGCTATGACGAGATAAGGCTTTGCATGATGTCTTTCCTTGTACTGTTTAAGTTTTAATTCTCACTGTTTTCACTGTAATTCAATCAGGTCATCTCTGACTAGATGCTGCAGGTGGTATTTACCAAAAGAATGCATTGACAGAAACTCATCAAATAACAAATCTCAGTGATTCACCACACACTTGCGAAGATTTAAACTTTCAATTTAATGGGTAATGTGGAATACAGCATTCCCAATAAATACATCTATTTACTGATGGGTATTTAGTGGAGGCAAATATTATGGAAACACTGCAATACCTGACTGTCTCTGGTCCAGATATAGGATTCTTTGTGTTAATCTACAAATTCATTTTTTCTCAGCTCCAACAAGGTTAATACAAACCCAGTCCCACTTTGAAGACCTGTTGAAAAAATCAAATGAGGTCATGACCCATGAAAGGCTTTGAAAATTACAAAGTTCTTTGTAATATAATAATAAATATTCATTGTGAATTAGCTCCTGTGCCCTATTAGCTTATTTAATCCTCAAAACATTATACCAGGGTTTGTTTTTTTCTTGTTTTGCAAGAAAAGAATTTGAGTCTAATGAGGTCCAGTGCTATGTCCATGATCAAATAACTAGTAGGTTATGGAGCTAGGATTTAACCTTGCAGGCCAAGTCCAGAGTCACCTTTGGTAACCATATCCTGAACTACCTCCTGTTTATAAAAAGGAGTAAGTTGCTGTTAAGAATATGTGAAGAAGCGTTTTTTTATTCTTAAAGGTATGAGGTAGAGTGGATCTCATATTGCCTCGCACCATCCTGTGTAGCCAGAGGATGGGGTGATAGACACACATCAGAGCAAGCTCACCTAGACTTTTGAACTTGGTAGTTCACTACTCTTCCATTCTGCTCTCATTTACAAATGGAAGGTGGGAATATTAAGAACCTAAAAAGACTGCTAGTCACTTTTATCCAACTTCTTATATGAAGTTACAACAGAACATAGATATTTTTTTTAAATGTTTTTATGTGAGTAGATTAATAGTTGTCAGGGATGGAACTGGGGGTGGAGCAAATGTGTGAAGATGGTCAAAGGGTACAAAGTTCCAGGTATAAGATGAATAAGTTCTAGGGGCACCCGGATGGCTCAGTCAGTTGAGTGTCTGACTTCAGGATCAGGTTTGTGGGTTTGAGTCCTACATAAGGTTCTATGCGGACAGCTCAGAGCCTGGAGTCTGCCTCAGATTTTGTGTCTCCCTTTCTCTCTGCCTCTCCCCGCCTCACACTCTGTCTGTCTCTCTTGGAAATAAACATTAAAAATATTTAAAAATTTTAAAAAGATAAAAAAATTCTGGGATTTAATATACAGCAATGACTACAGTTAATAATACCATATTGTAGACTTAAAAGGTGCTAAGAGAGTAGATCTTAAAAGTTCTTACCACATGGGGCACCTGGGTGGCTCAGTAGGTTAAGCGTCCATCTTTGGCTCAGGTCATGATCTCACAGTCCATGGGTTCAAGCTCCGCATTGGGCTCTGTGCTGATAGCTCAGACCCTGGAGCCTGCTTCAGATTCTGTGTCTCCCTCTCTCTCTCTGCCCATCCTCCACTCACACTCTGTTTCTCTCTCTCTCTCAAAAGTAAGTAAACATTAAAAAATATTTTTTAAAAAGTTCTTACCACATACAAAAACATTGTTTTTAACTTAAAAAAAAACTATGAAATGGATGTATCAACTAACCTTATTGTGGTAATCATTTTACAATATCAAAATCACCACATATCAAATCATGTTGTATACCTTACTTAAACTTACATGATGCTATGTCAGTTATATCTCAATAAAACTGGAAAAAATAAACTATATTTTTAAAATGATCTTAATGTAATGAAACAAATTGAATTTTAAAGTAATTTTGATATTGTTTAATTAAAAATACACATATACCATAAATGACCTCCAAATTTTGCCATTGGGCTAATATTCTGAGAAAGGTATGGGATCTCTATTTTGTTTCCAAATAGATAGGATGATTTTAACTGGGAAGAAATTTCAACCATATATCTTTGAAGTGATATGTAGAAATATAATACTGTATGTGCAATGATTAAATCTTAACCAGCTTCAGAAAAAGAACTAGGAAAAGAACACATATAGCCAATTTCTTATTGGAAAGAATAGGTGAAAACATTTATAAGTGTGTCTAAATTTTCTTTATGTAATTGTAAGAGTTTGTCATTTTTTATCTTGACCTTTCGATATACAAATTAATTTTAATGCAACTATAATAAAACAAGTTGCAATATCAATCCATTTGCAGTATGAATATAACCTCATGAGCAAATAAAAAATTATTTGAGATTACCACTAGATACCATATCAGGTTTCCACTTTTAAACATCTATGATGTACAAGAAGAGAACAGGTGGAATGGAGTGAGAAAACATGAAAGGGCATTCTGTAACGCTCCAAAATTACATTTTGAATTATACATAACTGGATAATGCCTTCATGAAATAAAATGCAGTTAAGGAATAGATATGTTCACCAATTAATAGTGAACAGCACTTTTAATTTTAAAGATAATGGAATCCTTGCAAGACAAGGAGACCACAAAGTGACAGTGCCAAATTTAGACTCTTGACATTTTAATGTTGCAAATGAACCCCCTGGCAAGTTGTCTTTAGAAGTCGTTCCATAATTACCCAGCATTAAGAACCATCTGACTCATGGAAATTATGGAAAGGATTATATTTAGTTTGCTGATACTACACTTTCTTCTGCTTCTCATACTGAAATACTTTTTGTATGAAAATGAGATCTATAGTTTGTTTCTGCATCAACTTCTACAGTTTGTTTCTCACTCAGAATCAGAATTTGGAGGGCAAAAGTTGCAATATACAAGTTATAGTAGCTTCAATTATATTAGTTAAAAATTCAAACTATATGGATGACAGATCATTACTATTCTAGTCATAAATTAATAATAGTGAATTGAAGCCAGAGGAAAAAATATTACCTTAACGATAAAACACAGCTTCTCAAGTTTATAGTCTTCCTTCTATTGTGGGAAGGGAAGTCTTTGTATGTTACATGTGCCTACTGGTTCAATATCTCCTGTTTCTAAAGCATCTGAGTCACTTGAACACAGTGTTATAAATTATATTTTAACTCTTCTGTATCTAAATTACTTCAAAATAATGCTACTTATTGAATTTTTAAGTGCCAATCCCTTTTCTATTAAAAAAGTGAGTTGAGGTAGATTCTACTAACAAAAGCATGGAAAATTCACATCATCGCAGACATAGCAAGCCTAGAAATCACACAGAGAAAGCTGTGACCCAGGTAAGTTAATCAAAAGACATATGCTTTATTATAGCAGAACAAAATTCTGAATACTTCAGTCCCTGTCTAGTTCCATTCTCACCATATAAAAAACCTAAAGTCTCTAAAATGGTAATGCCAATATTCATAAATCCCTGTGGTCACAAAAGGAAATTTTATCCAGATAAGTAGGAAAAAGCAGATACTCTCAATTTCTTAAAACACACATACCAAGAATTTTTCTAATGCTCACATTATTTATTTTTAAATAAAAAGAGGAAGGAAGGAACAAAAACATGACTTGGATTTTTAATAAATTGCATATAAATAAATGTACAAGGTAGAGAAGGTACAACTCTTAAAAAATCTTAAATTTACCAATTTTTAACCATAGGTAAGCTAAAGAAGTATAGACTTAGGCCACATGTTTAAATTTTGATAAAAATTCACTTGGGCCTCTCATTAATTCTTGTAGTTCTGAACTGTGTTCTCTTGATAATTCAGCCTTAGCTCTAATGTGACTGAATTCAGTTGACAGGTCACAGTTTCTGAGCATAGAATTACTCATTTCTCCTTCTGTTTAGATCAGTGTATTAAATACAGCCATCTACTCCTTCTTATATTAGACAGCCTGGGTTAGTACTGTACTCTCATCGCTCTTAATTTCTCCTTTTTATATCATATTACAGTCACCAGCTTAAGTATATCCTTTGTTGAGGTAAAATAAAAAAATGCAATGAAAAATATGCGTTTCCTTTAAATCAAATGAGTTATTCTTTTTTTAATTTATAATAGTTTATTGTCAAATTGGTTTCCATATAACACCCAGTGCTTCTCCCCACAAATGCCCCCCTCCATGACCATCACCCCCTTCTTCCCCCTCCCCCTCCCCCTTCAGTCCTTGGTTCGTTTTCAGTATTCAATAGTTCAAATGAGTTATTCTGAGGTACAAAACAGTATTTGATGGCTTTTTATGGTGATTCGTGGTAACTCTGTGGGATTAGAATGAAAATTAATAATCTAAGTTTTTCTTAGGTTTTGCATATGTCATAGGTCTTTAAATGCTTCTCTGCCGGGCAATAAATCAGAAAACATGCAGCAATGTTTTCTTGCTTGAAAACTGGCCCTGCTTAGATTAACTTCTTCACTCAGCCTTACGAGTCATTAGCCTCATTGTGTCTTGCACTGAAGATGAAGGCTGTTTAAAGACTATAGTCTATGTTCCTTGCTAGGGCTTTTTCTCTCAGCGTTCAACATCACAGGTCTTCCAGATCATCCTTAATTGTAGCTCTTTTGGATATACTACAGCTTAACATGCAATTTCAGATCCTGTTTCATTTTAATATTTTCCCTATAAATTAATTCCTTCTATATATCAGAAGCTTTATCTTGTCTTTAATCAGTTAATCAAACATCATGATTATTAATTGAAAAATGTTTTTCAAAGTGAAAAAACATCTGTAAGCATTGCAATAAAAATCCTTTTCACTACCAGTCCCTTGTAGACTACTACTTACTTAAATCCAGTACTACAGAGCACAGGAATCTCAAAAAGATGGAATATAGCTATTGTACTAACAGTCTAATATAGGTATGTAGGCTAAGATGGAAAAGCAAAAATCGAGAGTTGACAAATTAGAATTCCTCAACATAAATATTTATATAAGATCTAAGGAAAGGCTCTGGAAATATAAAGGCGCATACATCAGTAATTCAAAACGTGCATGCCTGTTGTGTGCTTGGCGGTTCTAGGAGCTGGTCCTGCACCCCTGAAGAAGAGCATATGCCCCTTCTATAGCGTGGTGGCTCTTTGAAGGAGATGATGAAGTCTCTTGCCTTACAGCATATAATATTCTAGAGGAGAAACTCGTGTTCAAAGTCAGAACTTACTATACATAGATATGCTCCAATGATTTTAATTTTGAAAATCTGTTGAACAACTAATATAGGCAATGTATTTTATAGAGCTACGGGGAATAAGTTATAAGAATAAGGCAGGGAAAGCACTCTAGGAGGAAAAAATTGGGGTGGGGCCATGCTAATTCACATAATGGACAAAGGTAAATAGCTTTCAGTAATGGCCTGAGCTTTCCAGAAGTTTATAACCAGGAAAGTTAAACACCTTTCAGTTGGAAGAAAGGAGGTAAGTTAAATAGATAGAAAAGGTTATTTCAAGAGGAGATTTTATCAGGGCTTTGAAGAATAGTTAATTTCTAAGAAACAGAGATGAGAGGATTCCAGATAGGAAGGACTTAAATCTAATTTTTAAAACAAACCAAATGGTGACAAAGCAAATGGAGGCCAAAATCAACTGACATTTTGTATTTATATCACACCTTTATTCAAAGAGCTGATTACTTCATCATTTCAACACCAAAAAGAGATGCAAAGGAAACTTTTCATCATTTATAGAAGTGTACCAGAGAATAAGTAACATTTCCCCTTTATTCTATGACCACAGCATTCAGGTCTTTTAACTTTTAAACTATACTTTATTCTCTAGGCTAGAATACACTGTCACCTTTCCTACTGTTATAATAGCTTGCTTAAATGTTTACTTTGATTCTCAACACATACAAAAATATCTAAACTCTCATCCTATATGTAGTAAAGTTATATAGAGAAAGTAGAGTAAAATTGTTTGACAATCAACTGCCACTTCTATTTTAGTAATAGTAAACCTTTAGACAATATTCAAGTGGTTAGGAATAGTGTAATCCTAGGATAAATACAAATTTTAAAATTAATTTCCAGTTTACACATTTTATGCAAATTGACCACATTTTATATGTATTCAAGGACACATATTTCTACTAAAAAAACACACATGAAAATGAGTACTATGTAGGGCAAATGATAGGCATTCTGTAGAGCAACTTTGATGGATTTCTTTTGTATTATTTGTAGTTTTTAGTTCTACTAAAGATATATACTAGTTCTCAATGTTGACCATCAGGTAATTTAAATCTAATGACACAATACATAAATATAATTACAAGACTAAAGACTATAAAGAACACAAAGAAATATGGTTTGCTCTCCTGGCTTTAATTTAGGCATCAAAAACCATGAGACTAAAAATTACACACTTATTAAGGTTAGAAATTTCCACCTTTGTCCCTCCCTTCCATTTCCCTTAATAATTCAAAGCATCTGAATTTTTCTATTAACTTCCATTTCTCATAAATTCTCAAAATGCCTATTTATTAAAATATATTTCTTGGGTACTAATTTTTTAAATTATGTTTTTAGTCCTCACTTTGGGACTTAACACCCTATGAGATTTGTTTCACTCCTTGTAAACTTTGGACAAAAAGTGATATGCATTTAAATGTTGATTTCTTCCTAAATGTCTTGCAGGAAAGTCACAAAGTATTCTTCTATCTGGCAAATGGAGCCTTCATGCTTTTTGTGACCATTCCCTTAGAAATAGTTGCTGAGACAACACTCGAATCAAAATTTATCTCCAACATTCTTTACACGTATAAGCTGCTTTAGGTATGTAGAAAACTGATAAATATGCTGTCTGAACATTAGTCTACATTTTAGGACTGATCTTTCCTGAGTACCACTCTTCACAGTATCATTCTAGGAATGGAGTTCCTTTCGATTTTCAGGTAAGCTGCCATGAAAACCCATTACCAGCCAATCCCTTAGATACCTTTAAAATCCTAAAGTGCCAACTGGCATTCTACGGCCCCTGCTTTGGGTCCTTCTGGTTCTCAGTCTGGAGACTGAGGATGGACGAAAATACCCACTTTACTATAAGAAAACTAAGGGAGAATGGTGAAAATGGATCTTTGAACATCCTGGCTTAAATAAACTCTATACATCTAAGAATACAATCTGCAGAAGAGTGGTCTCTAATTAGAGATTTCAAGAACTGACCACATTTTCACTTGAGTGAACCCTAAGAAACACAAAGAATATGCATGGTCTCTTCAAGTCCTCCGAACTTCACCACCAGGGACAGAGCTCAGCAGGCTGTTCCTTCCATAGTAATTGCCATTTGAAACCCCAACCCAGTCCCATCCAATAAATTCCATTAAATATCAACACTTGCTGACTCAAAGTTTGGAAAGTCCATAATTCACTGAGAGAAGGGGTCACCCTGAGTGTTTAAGAAATTCTAAGCTCCTCTGCCGCTGAACCAGTAAGAAGCTTTTTAAAGGAAGAGGCTCCAAGAGAACATCTCAGGGATAAAGACCATAAAAGTACTGACAGGCTTCGTCTCATTATGGCTGTCCACTCCTAGGTTCTGGTTTCCTAAAAATAGCCCTCAGGGTGCAGAGCCCTCCTTCCCTTTGCCCTAAGAAAGCTAAAGAACTCTCCAAGGGGAGTGGCCACTTCTCTCTGAAACCTGATGCTAGCTGTGAGGTCACAGCTTCTCCAGAAATAAAAGGCAGCCTCAGCAAGGAGGCCCCACTCAGGGACTGGAGCGGCCCTCAACTCACTCTTCAGCTTTGCCACTGTTCCTCAGCCCAGGAGTTCTGCCATGGTGGGTCCTGTGAGAAAACTCTTTGTCCTTTATAGGAGGATATAATCGTGGATATGACCTTCCTGAGGAGTAAGGTGGACAAGAAGAACTAAGGAGGGAACATATTCAGTATAAGTCTGTAGAATCTACTTTTGCTTTTTGTTGAGGTGGGGTGAAGATAGAAGAGATTAATTCGAGCTATTATGCTAACTGAAAAAGTACATCTTACTCCCCAAAGCAGTACTTTATGCTTCACTAACTTTTGTTATATGACATAAGGTTTATTATATCTAAACATGGGGAGGGGAAACTGCTACTGTAGCAAAATATTATACTTTTAAAAACAGTCTGATGAAGACAGCTAAAATAAGTAAGCTATTTCTGACACATCGGACGGACGCATGGTCAAGCAAAAACCTACTATGTAAATACAAGAAAGACTTAAGGTGATCTTTTCAGTGCAGTGTATCTGTATTTCTTAATTCAGTGTATCTGTATTAGGCATATCTTAAATACATCACAGACTATTATGTTATTCCAGGAAGTATTTGACTTAGCATTTGTTAAATCATTGATTCATTGATTAAGATGCAGAGAGCTGTTCCCTAACTATCTTTTGTAATAGCTTATTTTTCCTAGATTCCAAAGTATCCTAAGGCCACCTTCTTATTCTATGACATCTACATGTCTTCCTAAAAAATCTCAGAACACAGAGCACTCATCCTTCTGTCAATGCATTTGAAAGAGTACTAGTTGTTTCTTTCTTTCTCCCTCTCTCTCACCACTGCAGTCCTTCAGTGCTGACCAGATTGCTGGTAAGTGAATTGAGCTTCTCTACTCCATGTAGGCAGAGCACTGCCTGGTTTCTGAAATATCCCTTATCTCTAAGGCATGTTACTGCGTGGCCTAATCTGTTCGTGTCCAAGCTATGCCTGAACTCTGACAAGTAGGCTTGCTTTTGGAGCTTACTTTGAAGATTACTCAGGGAATGAGCTTGGATACACTTAAAAATCAGGACATGTTTGTTTGGTTAAAATATTCTTTGTGGTTAATTTCTTTCTAACAGATCGAGTTCTCTAAGGAACAGCAGGATGGTAAGTTTAAAAGATACAGTTGTTTATATGTGCACACTCATAAAGATGGCATGTGAGAAAACTGAGTCCCGAGATGAGATTACCTCCTCCTAATTACCCCCACTGGTGTAGCCACTCTAAATATAAGTGCTCTCAATCACTCTAAATAGAAGTTTTCTCAACTTGAATCAAAGGTTTAAGCAAACAAAAGATAGACACCATAAAATAGGTTCTTGCAATCACTGTTTTAAGTAAAATCATTTTGATAGAGTAGCCAATATAATAGATACACCCCCAAAAAGGTTGTAGATTTTGAATGGCTAATCTGTTCATCAAATTCCTAAAGAAAGATTTGACAGGTCTGAATTGTTCAGTTTAGAAAATAATATTGATTGTGAACCTGCCCAATTACCAAACCTACATGATTTCAATGGGCATCACAGTGAGTTGAGAGAAACAAGTGAAGGGAATATAGACTGAAAGTGAATTAGAGACAAAGAAAGAGAAGTAGTTAATCATAAAACTGTGCAAGGAACATTAGACATCTCCTGGTCTGTCTTATAAGATACAAGATGGGCTCTCGGAGAGCTGATAGGACTTGCTCAATGACCCAAAGTATTAGTAACAGGCTCAAATTCTGGTATCAGTTTAAACTAATTAGAAATTTCTTTCATAAAAACAGTTACTAACTAGGAGATTTCAAATTCTTGAGATTCAAGAAAAGCTGAGTACTTTCTCTGACATTTCCACTTTTTCTCCTTTGGGGTCTTTGGATCCAAGAGACCCCATGCCCTACAGGGTTTGTTTTTTCACTAGAAGAATAGGGGGGAATGTTTTATGGAGTGAAAGTGTCACAAGTTCAAACAAACTGAGACAGAAATTACACCTAAAGAAGGGAGGGGAAAATTTAGTTATATGAAAACACATGTCAATAATTATAATTAGAGGTGTTTAATAACTGTTCAAATACTTGGTTCTTTACCTAAACAATTCCACATTTTTCAATTTGTTTCAGTGTCTAGAATATTTCATGTCTGGGCACCAATTAAGAAAAAAAAGGCATTTTCTATAGTAAAACCTCACATGTATCTACGTCACGGTTGATAGTCTCTTGTCAATAGATCAGGTGACTGGATGACTCAGAACTCAAGAGCATCTGAAATTATACTACAATTCTACTATACTGTTTGACTTTTAATGCGTTTTTAATGAGTGATTCTGCTACATTATCAGCTGCTACATCCTAGTCCTCTCAAATATTCAATTTGCAGTGTCACTTTGGTTGCCAAACTTTGGTGGGACTAAACAATGGAAGACTTACTGTTGGACGGAAGGACAGAGGGACTTACTGTTGACCATTAAACCTATAATTACAGATATGAAAATAGGTTTTAGGTATAAGGGTTCAGGAAGTATAATGTGGTGGACTGGTTTTCTCCTTGGGCCAGGAAAGCAAATGTAAGCACTTAGATTTAAATGAAAATATGATGCTTTCAGAAATGAATGAAACTTCTTTGGTTTCCTTCCTTGTTCAATGACTAAAGAGTTTTGGTCATGGCTGCTCCATTTTAATGTATCACAGTTTGGAAGGAAAGAGAAAAAAGGGGAAATGATTGTATCCTAAAAGTCTAAATCCTGTGCTGTCCAGCAGAGTTGCCACTTAGCCACATGTGGCCATTTAAACCTAAATTTTAATTAATTAAAAATAAATACATTGAAGCACCTACTTTCTCAGTTGCTCATATTTTAGTGTTCAGGGGCCACAGGGAGTTTTTGGGCAGCCCGGATAAAGAACATTTTGACTGTCACAGAAAGGTTTCTAGTGTTGGTCTAGATCAGGAGCTATTACATTTTTTTCTTAGAGGGCCAAATTGTCAATATGTTAGGCTTTACTGGGAGTACAGTCTTTATGAAAACAACTCCACTCCATTGTTGAGATTTAGAAATAGCCATAAACAATACATAAATGAATGGGTTACATTCCAATCAAACTTTATTTTAAAAAACAGGTGGCCAGCCCCTAGGTAACAGTTTTGCTAATCCATATTCTAGACTCTTCAAGAGAATAAATCTTAAAAGTCTGAGGTAGGAAGAGCAATCTCTGTCTATCCTTGACATTTAAATCAACAAAGGGTTAATGTCAGAGAGATTCTATTACAGCCCATAAAATTCTATTTCTATACCAGCGTCTAACCAGGGTAATAGCACTCTGAGCAATCTGTGGGTGAAAGCATGGAGCCAGTAACAATAGTTCAGTTTCACATATCCCTTAGAAAGATGAAAAATAATATTTGACTAATGATCCTACCGTGCCTGCAGCATGCTTTTTAGGTTATATCAGAATGGTCTGATATAGTCACATTGCATAGAATCTGAAGGGGGAATTTTAGCAAAGAATGGTGACTTGACCTATAGTTGATTGTGAATAGTCTGGTACAACCTTACATCAGAGGATGGAGGGATGATAAAATAGGGTATTTTGCTGAGCAATCTATCTAGATGACATCTTTTGATCTAAGGCCATTAATGGTCTAAAAACACTGCTTTCAGCTCTACCAGCTCATTAAAAACTGGTTGTTTTTAGTGTCATTGGGATTAACTCCAACAAATTGCCATGAGTACCTTTGGGTTCTCCATTAACTTTAATTTAGTTAAGTATAGAAGTTTCAGTTAAAATGGCATTTCTGGCCCCTAAATTCATATTAGTACCTTTATCTGCCTTTTTGGTGTATAGTTCTAAATTCTTTATTAATATAATCCTAAAAGGCAAAAGCAATTCCATCGACATAGAATGACAAAATTTAGGGAAAATTAGCAAGACTGATTGGGATAAAAATAGACAACACTTTAAAAATATGTACTATGCACACACATAGAAGTTCAAATAAAACTAAAAATATCTGAATAAAATTGGTGGAGTCTATCAATGTGAATATGCTGTTTGTGACAAAATTATCATAAATTTGCAAAATGTTACTATTGAGAAAACAAGATAGAGTATTTAAGAGATCTGTCTGTATTTTTTTCTCAAAATTGCATGTGAGTTTACAATTATCTGCATAAATTTTAATTTTTAAAATGTGTACTTAAATTCTAAAGCCAATATAGCAACATGCTGTCATATGTATTGTCTGAAAAACAGTAAAGTTTAAACAGATTATGATGGTGATAGACATTAACAAATTTTTCTCTTTTTGAGTCAATTATACTGAGAGCCCATTAAAGTCATACACTGTAATGGTTAAATGACAGTATCAAACTTAGAGATTTGTTTCACCTTTCTAATTTTCTCTCCTGAGAAATAAAGTTGCTCCAGAAGATAACTAGTCCAGGGGAGAGTCTAAGAAATTTGTGCTTCAAGAGGAGGTTTTTCCAAATAATTTGAGAAATCTGGGTTAACCTCTTGTAACACAACCCTGAATAAAAATTCGTTTTCTTGAAATTTTATTAACTTTCTCAGTTATGAAGTGTTCTTAAGGTTTCTCAAGATCTCAGAACTTCTTAACCCAGGTATGCTGCTCAGGCAGATGAAGGAAATATGAATAAATATGACAAGGAGCTTCAATTTCCATATCTGATTAATAATAATATATGATTTGAAACTGGAAATGCTGCTTTAAATTAGTCCCCAAAAGAAGTGTCAAAAAGGATTGTCAATGACTGTTTGAGCTTAAAAAAGGGGAGCATCCAAAGATAACAATAAGCGGTTACAAAGGTGAAAAACAGAAGAGCGTGAACTGGATCCTTGATGAAGGTAGGGGTGATTTATAGATCTAAGGGAGAAAATGTACCCTAATGTTTCTTGCTTCTTGCAGAATTCAAGGAGGCGTTTCTCCTGTTTGACAGAACAGGTGATAGTAAGATCACCTTAAGCCAGGTCGGTGATGTCCTTCGGGCTCTGGGCACAAATCCTACCAATGCGGAAGTCAAGAAGGTTCTGGGAAACCCCAGCAATGAAGGTAACCATGTTTTCCCAAGAAGTTGGAAAAGCAAGATCATGCGTGCACATGCACACACACACACACACACATACACACACACACACACCACAAGGGTTGGGGGAAGAAAGAGAGAAAGGGAAATGTATTGAGAAATAAGATCCATAGAATAGAACTTAACTTGCTTTTGATGGTAAGTGTGCTTCTTGTCTGTCTAGAATCTCAGTTTTTTCCTCATAAAAATAAATGAATCTTCTTTGGAGAATTTGCAGGCATGATAAAATTTCATGCCAATGAAAAGAGATAAAATCTAATGTTAACATTGTCATCATCATCATCCTATCTAATGCTCATAATTTAAAGGTTAGTCAGTGAAATCATATCCAAACCTGCACATTGTTTCCAAGCCTTCAAAGGCAAAAATACATTTTGACAAAGGTGTTTCATGTGGCCCAAACACAATACATTTTTGTGAACAACTCAGTAAATTACAATGACACACTTCTAGAGAAGATCTACTCAGATAAAAGCTGTGGAAATAAAATCACAATGCTTTCAAGAAGTTGGAAATGCCTAAAAAAAAAAAGTAGTTGGAAATGCCTGCTGACTTTGCCCAGTGCACAGTCTTTTGACACCCTGTTTCTGTGACCATCTTAAAAGAAACTCAGCTCTCCTAATTAAGAATAGACAGGATGTCATCTTAATAAATGTATTTTCCATTTCCAAAGCATCACAAGAGGACTTAAAAATTGAAGCCAAAACATACATTCAGTCCCCCAGAGTAAATCCTGGGACAAAAGACAGTAGATATTTAAGAGGCAAAACTGTAGAGGTCATTTGCTTGATACCATAATCCAGTTATTAATCTGGAACAAAAGTGTTTTTTTAATTCCAAAGGTTCATGGCTCCATGTAATAGTCTGTTGGAAAATACTACCTGAAAAAAATGATGAGAAAAAAATCTGAAATTTTTAAAAAGTAGATATTTGAGCTGTTTATCTTTGCCATGAGGGGAAGAAAAAGAAGGGGAAAACAAGTAATCCCATTTCCCCCTTGATAACTGAAAACTATTTTCCTCTTTTACCACACCAGTTAAGTGGAGTTTGAATTCATGCAAACAGACTTCTAAATCACTCTTTTGGAATTTTTCTCAAACTTCATTTTCTTTAGAGGAAAATGTCTAGGTAAATCATGCAAAAGGTGGCTGTAGGCATGAGATAAAGTGAGAAAATGATAAGCCAAATCTTATTTTGTGAATGCCATTTTGTAATTTACCAAACATCTATCTGTAATAGAATTATTAGGTAAATGTTCATTTACTCAACATTCAAATGTGATCTTTTCAATATTCTTCAATTTCCATTCTATGAAAGTAGAAGAAATTTTGACTTTACTGTTACATAGCTTTATCCATTCACATACATGTGGATAGTGTGTTTTACACTTTTGTCGTGAATGTGATTTATCTTGTTAGAAGACACCAAAGAAAGTCTTACCATCCTCAAGCCTCCAAATTGTAAAGAAGTCAGTAAGTCACAAGGTATTTGATATACATACTCCCCTCATAGGCTTCTTTTTGTTAAAATTTAAAGAAGTTGAAAGCTCTATCAAAGTTCAGGGCAAAAGACGGGTACATATTAAAGTTCAATTAAGTTTTACTAGATTTATATGCAAATGAGTTTGTTGTATGTTTTTACTTTGCTTCTTTAGTATTTGTAGAAAATATTAAGTTGACAATACTAATAAAAAGTAGTTAACACTCAGCATTGAGTTTGTTCCAGATATTGTAACAAATTTCACGTTTCATCTCATTTAGCACTCACAATAACACTATGAGAAATCTTTATTTTACAGATGAAAAAGTTGAGGTACATAAAGGTTGAGAATGTTGCTCATGATCACAAAGTTATAAATGGTGGATTGGGGATAAAAACACAGGGACTCCAGAACTCATGCTAATATCTATTACCAACTTTTTGCCATCAGCCGTTTACTAGCTGAAATTTAAGCTATATGAAGATATTTTAGATCAGCTGGAATGAACTTTCAAGTTTAATTTGTGATTCAGAGATGACATTTTATGGTAGCTAGTAACTCTCCAAATTGCCATTTCTTCCAGAGATGAATGCCAAGAAAATTGAGTTCGAACAATTTCTGCCCATGATGCAAGCTATTTCCAACAACAAGGACCAGGGCACATATGAAGACTTTGTTGAGGGTCTGCGTGTCTTTGACAAGGAAGGCAATGGCACAGTCATGGGTGCTGAACTCCGTCATGTTCTAGCCACATTGGGTAAGGAAAATTTATTTCAGCAGGCTTCATAGCACAGAATATATAGGAAAGAGCATGATTTAGGGGAGTCAAGTTATAACAAAATACATAGGTGAGAAAAGCTACAGGTAAAAAAGAATAGTCAAAAATTAATGACCATTTCCACTGACCTCCGTGCCAACAAGTTTGTTTTGGGAAAATGGTAACTTAAATTACTAGTAATGAGTAAATAAAATAAAGCATTGTAGTCCATATAGGATAGAGCTTGGATGATCAGATATAATGTGTATTTAATTCATTCATTTAAAAAAAATTCATTGACAACATACCAAGTGCCAGAAGAATAGGATGGGCTTGATTCCTAGCCTCTAAGAGCTTAATCCTCGCCTCAAGGAACTCCAAACTGGTCACTTATGGTAAAATTTTGAAAATATCCTCTGGCCTTCTTTCTGAACAAAGGGTTTTCTTTCATCAGGTGAAAAAATGAAAGAGGAAGAAGTGGAAGCCTTGATGGCAGGTCAAGAAGACTCCAACGGCTGCATCAACTATGAAGGTACAATCTCATGTGCTTTGGTATTGACAGAAACTCTTAACTGATTGGATTGTTGATGGACTCCTTCCAAACTTAAAATAACTTTGTCTCTGTCTTCTTTACGGAACATACACATGTTATTTATTATCAATCAATTACACAACAACTCTAAAAAGATATTCTCTAAGAATCTATGTATATAAGATTTTTATTCCTATGGGTTTTTGAGACTCCTGGGCATTGTTTTGTAGCTTAAATTGTTTTCAAATGTATTTTTTCTTGCTAGGTCTTTATAACATATCTGTAAGATAGACAGGGTTTATGTCAGAATAAAGGTTAATAGTATATTAAAGTTGGAGAGATCTCAAAATCCTTGACAGCAAACAATTATGAAAATGAGGAAACTGAAGGCCAAAGAGGTTTAGTTACTTAGTGAAGATCATTAATGGAAGTGCTGGTGCTAAAAGTTAGTTCTTCCCCTGGTCTGGTGTTCTTCCATAAACTAAGTCATTTCATGGCCATCTATGTCATGCTACCAATTTACAGCAGCTTCACCCAAAAGGTCTGAAAACCAACACACCACTCAAAATACAGATGCAAAATAGAACTCTGTGATATAATTTGTAAAATTTAAAATTTCCAATAAAATTGAGAAACCTTTCCATCAAAAAAGACGAATCTAGCCACTTTTCAATAAAGCTATGTTGATAGCTTTAATGTAAATATCAAGATGAAGTCCAATGACTTGGGGAAAAGAGCAGAAAAGCAGGGAAGAGGGCATGGAAAGAGGAGAGCAAGGAGCCAAGCACATTTTCGCTGACAATCTTAATTAAACTTAACTTTTTTCCCTGCAAACAATGTTTTACTTTTGGCTATTGCCATAAATCCATTACATAAAAGAAGAATCATTCAATAAATATTGTTTGGACAAGTGGATAGTCACTTAGAAAATAAAGTCAGATCTGGATCTCATACCAAGATAAATTTCAAATGGTTCAAAAATTTAAATGGAAAAGCCAAGAGCATAAAAGCCATGGACGAATTATTTTATAACTTTTAGAGTGGGAAGGTCCTTCTAACACTGATTAAGACCCAGAAGGCATTACAAGTTTTGATAAATTCAACCACATAATTTTTTTAAACTCCACATAGCAAAAGCCACCAGAAGCAACGTCAAAAGACAAATATCAAAGTATAAAAAAAGTAATCATTATCAGAAAAAGCTCATTTTCCTAATTTAAAAAAAACTTACAAATTAATAAAATGACTACAACCTGATAGAAAAATTAATGCATACATTGGCAATTCACATAAAAAGAAATTTTAAAAATCTATAAATATAATATGTTAAACTTCACTAGTAATAAAAGAAATACAGATTAACAGTACATGGAGATACAATTTTTCAATAAACTGACTGCCAAACATTAGAAGTGTGACAACACTTTGGGTTGAGAAGAGTGGATGGAAAGAGGCAATCTCTTGCATTCCTGTTGGGAATGTAAATCATCAAAATCCCAAGATGTTTATGTAGTACTAACTATTAATTCTAGGGAATCTACATCACGGGATATAGTTTTTAGATATACTTGCACTTGAAACAAATGATACATGGTTATTAATTACATTGTAGTTGGTAATAGCCAAATAGTTTAACAAGTTAATGTCCACCAGCATAGTATGTATCAAAGAGACTCTGATACATCTACACAATGAAGTTCCCCACAGGTCTCTCCCTCTCCCCAAAAATAATGACACTCTGGTTTGTGGTCATTAAGTGAGAAAAGAAAAAGAAAAAGAGTTTGTAGAATATGCCACCATTAGGGTGAAAAAGAGTTTTCAAAACATATATTTGTATTTTCTCCTACATGCATAATAGCTCCACCAATCTTGCCATAAGATAGAAACTAGATAGATGGGAGACAGTGGTGAGGAATATTTCTTTTTTATTATAAATTCTTTCACATTTTAAGAAAACTTCTAACCATGTGAATGTACCATATGTTCCAAAAATTAAATTTACAAAGTTGAGGGAAAGGCCATGAACCCAATGATGGATGAAGAATAGTAGATTATACAGAGCTTTACAACAAAACAAATGCTAGTATTATAGCTAAGGACAATTAAGATCGAACTAACTTGCTAAACCTCTCTTTTATGAAACTTGATGGTTTTCTAACTCTAAACTCTCCGTATTATGCCCACAGCATTTGTCAAGCATATCATGTCTAATTAAATGGAGCTCTCAAGGTAAGTACCTGTTCACTCTTCATAAGCTCTTTCTTGATGCTGTATTTTTAAAAAATTTAACAGTTTCACTTTGTGCTATAAGCATTAGTATTAGTTCTTAATTAAGATTTATTTATATTTACCAGAAAACATCAACCCCTTGAAATGGGTTATTTGGAAATAGAGCATTTTTGTGTAAGTGTGTAAGCAAAAATTTTGGAGACCTTTCCTTCCATCGATAAACCCTAGCTTTGATTGTACTGTAATTATGCAGTGAAGATTCAAACAAGCCAGAGACAAGTTCATTAATTTATCTGGAACATAACACTAATAAAAGTAAGGGCCTAAGTTCTTTGAGTAATGGGTGTCATTTTTTAAACAATTACTGTGCTAGAAAATGAGGCTATCACAGTTCCAAGTTAAGCACTTGAAACTAGGCTATTACGAGTAGGAGATGGCTTTACCTTGGATGTGCTGGTTCATTTCGTGCTTTTTCTTCTCTTGCACTTCAGACTATTTCCTCCCTAGCTTTCTTTCTAAAATGATGCAATCAACATCTAACTCATTTTCCCTTTTCCTTTGTAGATCAAGCATTTTTAGGACGACTGGCTGGAAACATATTGCAATAACACTCATGACTCACTGCCCAGATCTGTGTACCATCATTCAGGAAACAAAACAGTGTGGACTGTTCTAGATTGAAGGACTCCCTGAGTTTTTATATACTTCACGTTCCTCTATGAATTGTATTCATACCATTCAAGCCAAGTGTCTCCTGCTCTGACAAGAAGGATAAAATACAACCTCAAGTTCAAGCACCACTCTTTATTTTCTACCATGGTTCATTGAACATCCTTAAAAACTAAATCAATAAATAATTCTGGTCAGTCGGGAATGTTCAAGTTGCATTGTGTTTTTATCTTCTTGCTTAGAGAAAATAATTTTTAAATTTTTAAGTCTTTGGTTAACGTACAGAATATGGATAAATTGTAAACTTCTAAAGAATAAATTCTTGCAGTCTGTATAGCAATAGCACATGGAATAATCATCATCACCATATTATTGAAAAAGTGAAATATAGAGGTGAGAAAATTCAGGTAGGATCAGAGACATTTTAATGTAAATTATTCAGGCCATTTAAGAGTAAAGCAGGTTTTTTCAGTTTTGTGTAAATCATTGTGTACATGGCTTGACTTAACACTTCTAGTGACAATCTAGCCTATTCAAAAGAGAAAGTCCTACTAAGCCCTGATCTCTTTCATTGAATGTCTTCAAGGATAAAATTTAAAGTGACCTTTCTGTGGTTACTTAAAAAAACTTCTCTGTATGAGATTGTTACTCAAGAACTCAAGATCCTGTCTACTAATGTTCTGCCTCCTGCTAAGACCCCTCTACTTTGCATGTTCATCTCCCTGAATCTTGGTTCAATCTTTCAACAGTTATCCTAAACGGTAAGACTAATTGATTATAAAGTTCAGAATGTAAATTTACTTTATCATCCCATCATGCTATCATGTGTCACTTTTTTTTCTTTAGAACAGAGGCAGAATTTGGAAGTTGATAGTCGTCTATGAAGATATAAAGTGACAAATAGTTCTCCCACTCTCTAAAAGAGATCTGTAATACATGTGATTATAAAATCTCTGAAAAGTCCCTGCCTGCCTATACAGTTTTAGAAGCTGAAACTTTTTCCTGATGTTGGGTGCTTCAGGTCAACATGCCCTTCCACCTTTAGCAAAGGGCACTCATTTTTCCAGGAGCCAACAGCTGCATCTTTGACCTATGCTATTGTAGCCAAGATGATGTTGAGACATTATAATCACTTTTTCAAATTTTATTATGTTTATTTATTTTTGAGAAAAAAAGAGACAGAGTGCAAATGGAGGAGGGGCAGTGAGAGGAGGAGACATAGAATCTGAAACAGGCTCCAGGCTCTAATCTGTCTGCACAGAGCCTGACATGGGGCTGGAACTCAGGAACCACAAGATCATGACCTGAGCCAAAGTCTGATGCTTAACTGACTGAGTCACCTGGGCGCCCCTGTAATTACTCCTGTAAGGAAAATTCACTATGGCCTCAAGATCCTTAAGGCCACGTTTGCCTAAAGATCAGGATTTGGGAATTTTGCACAGCACTGCCCAATAGAACTTTCAGTAAAAGGAATCATTATGTATATTGTCCTATTTGGTAACTACTAGCCACATGTGCACCTAAGCACATGAAATGTGGCTGGTGTGACTGTAAAGTTAAATCTTTAATTGATTTAAATAGCTGCATGTGGCTCATGAATATCATATTGAACAGCACAGGCTTCAATATATATTTAATTTGGTTGTCACATCAGACAATAAAAAATGTTTTTTTTAAATGACAAAAGACACCATGGAGAGAAGGTGGCTGGGACAAATAATCCAATCATAAAAGACTCATTTCTGTTTTGGAATATTTGGCTAAATTTCACTTCTTTAACATTTTTTAATTAGAAAAATGTGGTGTCCACAAGGTACTTAAGTTTTAGTCTGAAGCTTCATCTTTAATGCTTTTCCCTCAAGACCTTATAAAAGTGCTTTAACTCCTAGTGGAATAACATCTTGTACACTATCATGGGACTTAACCTTATTAAATTACCATGTGTGAAATGCCCATAACTCAAGTAGTAGCAGGTGCAAAGTAGAGCAGCAAGCGGAAGAGTGACAGTAATTTTTAACATCTATACCAGCTGGCAGAAACGACAGGTGCTTAATTCCTCAGTCTTTAAAAATAACTTTTGAAAGTCTACGCTGCATAAGCAAATATTTTCAAATTTGTTTTTTTAACTACCTTCAAGTTACCTTCCTGAAAAAAAATGTAATATTATACATTGTGGGCCTCAAGGTATATTTGAAACTTAGTACACAGGAACTTAATTTATTCTCCTCTATGAATAAAATAAATAATGATTGTTAATTGGATAAATAAAAATGTGGTTTTTAGACTTCACAGTAATATTTTTCAAAAAACTATCAGAAAGAACTCTTTAATATATCTTTCTAAAATATTTACATTTTTTTCTATAATGGCAAGTAGAACTTGGAACTTCATAGACATTCTTTATCATAGAATAGATAAAGAATATCTTCCTTTAAATTCCAAGTCTAGTGAAAACCATTTGTCTATAGATTTATTTAGCAAACCAAGTCTATACCTTTCCAAAAAAAGGAGATTAAACAGCAACTACCTGGAGTCCAAACTAAAGAGTTATATTCCCCTAAATTACCTAAATAACTGAAATTAAGGAAGAGCATAATGATGGAATAATTCAAGCAATGATCTCAGTTTTATAGTTCGATGAATAAGCCCCAGACATGTAGAGTGGTAGGCCTGCTGAGAAGGGACAAAGCCCAGACTTCTGAGGGACAGTTCTTGAAGTTGCCCAAAATATTCCGAAAAACAATAGTAGAAATACTCTTCTTCTTGAACTTTTAAAATATAACAGAAGTTAAATTCTTTTGTCAGTAATCACACAGGTGGCCAAGAAAATTTTGAGTAGCAAATAAGTTGGAATTCTCTTTCTATTCTTAAAAAGACAAAAAAGCTTATCCTTTCAGGGAACCTGGGTGTCTCAGTTGGTTAAGTATCCAACTCTTGATTTTTGATCAGGTCATGATCTGCTGGTTTGTGAGACAGACCCCTGCATCAGGCTCTATGCTGACAGCATGGAGCCTGCTTGGGATTCTCTGTCTCCTCCCTCTGCACCTCCTCCCTTCTTTGCCTCTCTCTCTCTCTCTCTCTCTCTCTCTCTCTCTCTCTCTCTCTCTCTCTCTCTGTCTCTCTCTCAAAATAAATAAACTCGAAAAATAAAAAGATTATCTTTTCTTATTGTCTTCCTCAAACCTTTGAAGGAGAAAATCAACTCATCTCATAATATTCATTGTGTAGGGTAAGAATACATATAATGCTATTAGAATAGTAATAGAGGAAATGATGCCTAGTAGTACAATAAAAAAAAAGTGAATTTAAAAGTGATGAGCAAAAATACACTTGGGGAAATATTTTATACTTAAGATATGTATATTAAATACTTAACCCATAACTTGTATACAAGTGTGCTTAATGATAATCATTTGATGACAACTGGTGAGGTTCGTTGGAACCATAATTCAGCAGAAATGCCCAAACATGTACTTGCTCTTCCTTACTTTTCCACCTTCATCAGTTAGACGTCCTTGGGAAGACCTTGAGCATGCCTTAAGGGGCAGGCGCTGGAGAGTCAAGGCTTGGATTTGAGCCTCACTTCTACTACTCCTGTAGCAGCAGTAGCTGTGTGACCATGGCACAATTACTTATCCTTTGCAAGTCTCAAGTTTATCTTCCATAAAATGTCTTCAAAAAGGATTGCTTAAAATAAATTAAGAATGTGAGTTATTTGGCATGCAACAAGCACTCAAATATTTTTCTTCTTGGTTTCCTTAGGACTATTCTCTGGGTTTATATGAAGTATTGAGTTAAATCTTTAATAACTCTCCATTACTGAGAAAATGAAATTCTAAAATTATCAAGACAAACAAGACCTTTTAGGAACTTTTTGTTTTGTCTCCTGGTATTTCTTCTTAATTACTCTTCCTCCTAATCATGCTGAATGGTATAGTGGGTAAGAGCTCAGACTTAGTTTTTTCAGTTTTTTCTATCACATCCTAGATAGGTGACATTGATTATATCATACACAAAATAAAATACTTAGGAAACCCCGCTGTGTGAGTTAAATGAGGCAACATAGACAGAGTGCCGATGGAAGAACTATCATTTTTAATGTTTATTTATTTATTTATGTGAAGGGCAGATATATATATGTATATATCTGAGAAAGAGGGAATCCCAAGCAGGCTCCGTGCTGTCAGCACAGAGTCTGACACGGGGCTTGAACCCATGAACCATGAGATCATGACCTGAGCTGAAATCAAGAGTCAGATACTTAACTGATTGAGACACCCAGGAGCCCATTACATCTTCTAAGACTTTGCTCAGTTATTAACTCTTCCATTGAGCTTTCCTCATTTCATCTACCCAGAAAGCCTCACAAATATGTATCTGATAGTACTTTGTAACTATTGCCCTGTGTATAATATAGCAAAACTACTTGCTTGCATCATAACATATCCATATCCCCAGAGTGTAGAACAGTGCCTGACACACGGTTGGCATTAAATATTTTTAAAAGCATGAATAAATAGATGAAGGAAACTATCTCCATTCCCTCAATTCCTAAGTAAAAATGTCCTATGATATTTTTATCCTGTATCTTTAGGTGAGTAATAAATTCAATAGGTATTGAATTCACTAAAAGTTTAGTGAATGTATGAATAAATTGATTTACACAAAAATGTATTAGTAAATGAAAATTACTACAACTATGAATATAACTCCTATACTCTGAAGTATATAACCACCTTCTAGAACCAGATAGCAAATGGGCACAAACTCTTTTTGATTGGTAGTGTTTGTCTGGAATACCTTTTTAACCACAATTATGTGGCTATGCCCAAGTTCAACAGGAAAGAATGCTGTGATTGATTAACATCAAAAGAAGTATTGTGAAGTCTGCCATAAGATAGGATGGGTATGTAATGGCATGCCTGCCATGAGTTTGCTGCTCCTGAGAGTCTAGGGAGTTTTCTTCATCAAATCAGTCCATTTCAATAATGTCAGCTATTACAAGATCAATACTGAATTGATCACATTTTTAAAATTTTTTGTTTACAGTTTATTGTCAAGTTGGTTTCCATATAACACTCAGTGCTCTTCCCCACAAGTGTCTTTCTCCATGGTCTTCATCCCCCTTCCCCTTCCCCCCTCCCCCTTCAGCCCTCAGTTTGTTTTCAGTATTCAAGAGTCTCTCATAATTTGCCTCCCTCCCCCTCCCTATCTCTTTTCCCCCCCTTCCCCTCCCCATGGTCCTCTGTTAAGTTTCTCCTGTTAGATCTATGAGCAAAAACATATGGTATCTGTCCTTCTCTGTCTGACTTATTTCACTTAACATGACACCCTCGACATCCATCCACATTGGTACGAATGGCCAGATTTCATTCTTTCTCATTGCCATGTAGTATTCTATTGTATAGATAAACCACATCTTCTTGATCCATTCTCCAGTTGAAGTGATCACATTTTAAAATTATTCATGGGGCCATGTTCTACTAGGCACATCCATGAACAAAATATAAAAATACAGCAGTCATCATGGATTCCCATTCTGTAGGTGGGAAAACGGATAACTAACCAAATATATAAATATATAATATAGGAATTTAGGAGGCTATCATGTTCTAGAGAACCATAAAGTAGACAGAAGAAATACAAAGCACAAAGGAGAGGGGAGGACTAGGGACACAAAGACCAGGGAAGACAAGAAGCTGAGAAAACCTTAGAATAGGTTAAGCCAATTATTTCATGCTTTTAATTCCAAAAATGGTCTCGTCCCCATTGGATTACATTGATAAGTAATCCAAATCACCGCTGTGTTTTCCCTGGCCAATGTATGAATTCAGAATTTAACTGTCAAACTCCTTAAGTTGTCAAATTCCTTAAGCACCTAGGTGGCTCAGTAGGTTAAGCAACCAACTCTTGATTTCAGATCAGATTATGATGTCACAGTTTATGAGTTTGAGCCCCTGCTTGGGATTGTTTTTCTTCCTCTCTCTCTGCCCCTCCCAAACTCATGTGCAGGCCTGTTCTCTTTCAAAAATAAACATTAACATTTTTTAAATTCCTTAGGTTGTAGTCACTGAACATCACCTGGCAAATAAAAACTACCAATATTGAATCCAGTAAAGTTAGTATATCTCTCCAGTTGATTTTTGTCTCAATATTCCAAATTCAAGTTTTAGCAAATAAAACACAATAAAGATTTATGCTACAAAATATACAGACACACTCAAAAGGCTAAGAAAGATACCAAGGTATTGTTGATGTAGATATGGATAATGATGAGATTTTTGTTTATTTGTTTGCATGTTTTCTTTATGTAGGAATTCTTGACTTTTCATTGTAGCAGGAAAAGAGGTGGTGGTGATGGAGGAGGTCACTTGTGGGGAAGAGCACTGGGTGTTGTATGAAAATCAATTTGACAATAAAATATAAAAAAAATAAAAACAAAATAAATACTTCTTTCAATTTTGAAGTCTTTGAATTTTGAAATACCACATAATGGCAGTAGAACTAATGTAAAAAGGAAGACACAGTAACAAAAACATTTTTAAAAGACAGTTTAATTGAAAGAATGATTGCAAGGAGGTCTAGGTTTCAAAAGGAATGAATATCCATATAAAAATTAAAGATTTAATGAAAATTGCCCCATGATTACCAAATTACCCAGTTATCATTTTTAGTTGTTTTTGGTTAAAAATAATAATTTTCTCACATGATTTCAAAAGACAGGGATGAAGCTATTTCTGTTAAGAAGTACTTTGCAAGAAGGCTCAAGTTTTTCTTTATTTTGAGAACTTACTGCTAAATAGGTGTTCCAGTATTGTTGGTTTCTTTACTTAGCTTTTGCTGTCATAACATGATGGGTGCACTGGCCAGGATGAAAGTAAGTGTCAGACTGCTTTCACATAAAACCATCTACTTTCCCTTTTGCCTTGGTGGTCAGGAAGCTCAGAACAACTCTGATATATTTTACATTTCTCCCCATATAATATTTTTCTTTTCTTCATATCTTTTTTAATCTCAATTTTTACTTTTATTTTTAACTTTCCTATTGAAGGTGCTTTTATTTTAAGCCATTTCAATCTGTTTGCAAAGATTGGTGGTATAACGTATAATAACCATATTGATAGACTTCATGGTTTCATCTTTCCAGATATAAACTTTATTTTCTATCCATGAAAATCAACTTCCTGGATCAAGTAAAAAGATGATAAAATGGCTCATAAGGTTTCTGGACATAAGCATTTTCTATCAAATAATATTTCAATGAGTAATGTATAACTAAATCAGAAACAGATTTAATTTCCCTTGAAATTCACATGGCTTTAGGCTAAGGATTTAACACTTATTATTTGCTGAGTTTGCTAAACCCAGATACAAAGAGCATTAGCTAAAGTTTTCTAAACAACCAAAATTCTAATTTTTCCTGTTCTAACTGAAAAAAAATAACAAAGTTCATCATAATATAATAGAAAATATGCAGACCCCCCCCCCAAGAGAGTAATAATAATGATAAACTCCACTTTCTTAGTGTGGGGGTCCATACTTCAGAGACCAAACTGACACCTGAAATTCCCTTGGTACTAACGTGTGGAACCAGGATTGAAATTAAACCCCACGCTGTTCTTTCCTGGATTGTTATACCATCACTTTCTCATGTGTGTTATTTTTCTCTTGAACTATGCTAAGTTTGAATACAAATAAGAAATCTATATCTAATATAAATTTGTTTCCGGATTCTTAGGTAGACTTAGAAGTCAATCTTATTGTTTGACAAACTTCTATACTTTATTAGAGAAGTTGTCGAAAACAAGAAACAATTTTACCCATTGAAGACTTCTTTCCAAAATGGCATCCTCTTGACTCTTAAAGGGAGAGAGATCAAGTATTCATATGCATAGGTTTTCTCTTTGAAAACTTGTCCTGGACCATGGATTTTTTGTTCTAATTTTGTGACACTGTGAAACCTGTAACTGATTTTATTCTTTCTCTCTTCCATGATCTATGGGACACATGTGCAACCCATTTCCAGCAACTGTGCCAGAAAAACTCTATGATATGAGTATCTGTGAGTCTTTGAGGTTCAACTTTTGTACAACTTCTTCTTTTAAGCACTATTCAGTGACATTCTTTAACCTCTTTTCATATGCTAAATTAATGGGGGAGGTGGTGTTTTTTGGCCTCTAGTCTAATGGATGCATCCACCTGTCTCTCTGTGTCATTTCCTATTGACTAAGTTTACCTTTGGCCAGGCACACTGAGTTTGTTCAGTGAACCACCTGCACTTTTGTCTTTCTAGAATTATTTGCATATTTACCTTATATTGTACATATTCTATAAAAATGAGTTCAAAACTGAAAATTGAAATTGTTTATTGTAAGAGACACCTTAAGGTGGCGACCGAGCGGCCATTCTGCTGTAGGTAGGAGAAGGACTCCATGCACCGACGACCCCCACCCCTCACCTGCAGACCTGGAATGTCCCACACCAGTTTGAAAACAGCCAATCATGAAGCTCCAGCTTCCCATCACCCTGACAGAGGAGGCAACCTATTCCATCCCACCACGTCCCTGAAATGCCCTTATTTGATAATCTGCCCTCCCAAGATCAAACCCAGAACCCCCTCACCCATAAACCCCCCGCCCCACCCATCGCTTACCAGGCACAACTTCCCTGACTCCCCACTCCCGGGGTCACGGAACCTTGCCCGGGAATCGCAGATCCCAATAAAGGCTTTCTTGGCTCCGTAACTTGGTCTCTTCCTTTCCTCTGTCTCTGCCTCCATCTATTAAATCTTACGCTTATGATATTGATAAAAGCATAGGCTCCATAAATTTAAAACAAATCAACAAAGATTGAAATTATTAAGTATACTAAAGCAGCAAGTCAGCCTCAACTCCATACTTATGTGTTGGTTGACTAGATATTCGATTACAAATTAAAAGAACATGTTGAAAAACTGGAAATGTATAATGCAAATACTGAGACTAAAAGGCAAGGAACATTCCGTTTATTACGTAACTCTTTGGGTCCACACTTGCTATACAGCTTTTGTACATATTTTACACTAACTTTATCTCTTTTGATTTACCTATTTTGCTTTTATATTCCATGTATGTAGTTTATTTTTCCCCTTGGATAGCCTATTCAGTTTACTATATTTGCTCTGATAGGCTCCCTCATCCTTTCTGGAGTGAGGTAGAACATACAATTATAAATTAAATATTTGTTGAATAAATGATGGCTTACTTGCCATTTTATAAAGTACTAAGATTTGTTTTGCTCTTTGGCCAGGCTGTTGTGTTAGAAAGTTATGGGCTAAAAAGCCAGAAAGATTTAGATATGAAATCATAAGCAAGTCATTTAATCTTGCTGAATTTCTGTTTCCTTTTCTATAAAAACAGGGATAAAACTACCTTCCCAGGCCTGGTGAGGACTGGTGATCCTGCCTGCATTTGGCATATATAATAACTACTCTCCAAGTGTAAACTACTATTCTGAGGACCGATGTGCAGCTTATGGCTCTGTGTTGTAAGTGTTGCTGCAGATAATATATATACATATATATATTATAGATAGATAATATGATATACCATATCATATAAATATGACTAAATTAAATTACATATAAATAATATAAATATGACTGATATCTCTGGTTAACTTTTCTTTCAATATTTATGCTGAATTCTCTCCAAAAGTTCCCAATGGGATTGAATATAAATAGGGTGTGAGCTGTTACAGCTTTTCCCTTAACTACTCAGAGCATTTAGGAGATCACCTAAGTTGTCATGCTGAAGATACAGGTTACTATACTGACAGGGATAAAATAATTTGGGGAAGGAAAATATATGAATCAGCCCCTTATCTATAAGGCATCACCACAACCTATCTGAAAAGAGGAAGTTGGCATGACTCCATGTGGCATACAGCAATAGAGCCACGCTGAGTTTGTGGAAAGAGCAGCAGGCAGCTCTCTGATAATGTCATTGCAATGACCCAAGTCTTTGAAGTGGAGGACAGTGGGAGGGGGATTAGCATGTTTCAAAAACTAGAACTAAAGCTCTCCTCCTCCAAGGAAAAAGTCCCAACTTACTTAATTACTGACACTTATTACCTCACCTTGCAAGCTCTAATTATGTAAAGCAAATGCATTGGTGGTTCTCTTTTAATAATGTTATTTTGGAACAGGACGACCATTAAATAATTTATAACTGGGGATGATATGTTAAGATGACTCCTGTCGTCCAATGCATATTCCATCAGATAGGGGACAGAGTCAACAAATGAAAGGCTCGTTTTTCCCAACTTCTGCTTTCTTTGTCCACTTACCTATACCAGTCATGTTTTATGGAATGAGATGGAGAAAACTATATTCAGTAGGATTTTTCTTGGGAAGAGTGTTATATATGCTTGTAAGAAATGCTTTCATACGCTGCCTGAAAGTAACAGGAATGTTTTTATTGCATATGAGTGACTGGGAGATACAGCACAAATGGAAAATTTGATTCAGAAGGGAAGAGATTCAGCAGAGAGCCTCAAGAAAAAGCAGTAAGGCTAAATGAAGCTGTTTCCAGATTGTATCCAATCAAGGCGGCCCACTCAAAAGCATGGTTATTTTGAGACTCTAATTCCTTGTGATCCTACCTCTTTCACAGAAAAAGACGATGATGGCTGTGTAGCTATGCCGCTGCCTTTGTACTACGTCATTGCCATCTCTCTGCAAAATTAATTACTAAACCAAATACCAAAAGAACTTTTCTAAGAGATTTTTTCACCTCCCAAAAAGTCATTTTCCTCTTCATTGAATTCACCCAGTCAGTTAAATTCTAAAACCTATTATTTGTGCATCACTTATGCAATGACCCCCCCATCACCTCCTTGTCAATTTGCACCTGTTCAGCTAGCTTGCTTTTATTAAAGCTATTTATGGGGTGTAGAGGATCATTCCTTCTTATATTGAGGATTAATTATAGGATTATTTGGATATGGCTTGAACAAAAGTACCAAGCCTATAAAATTTTCTTTCCCAGAAAAGAAAATTATAATATTTCTGTAGGAATGACACTGGGTCAGGCATATTTTTTTCTAAAATCCTTTTAATGTTTGGCCCTGAGCAAAATATTAAGGATGAGCTACATTAAGGAACCTATCTCTAATGTTTTATTTGTGTAACCTGAGTTACTCCAGGCTTCCCACCAGATTGTGGGAACAGATGGGCAGATGATAACAGCAAAAACCCAGATTTCACTCATGTTTCTTCCCCCCAGCCCCCTACCTTGTTAAGGCAATACCTCTAAGCTCCTACACATGGTACTGCCTGCTCCCAGCAATTGTTTCTGGAAGCCCCCAGGTCTTTTTCACAGCTGTGCATGCAAGTACTCCACACTGAGCCTCACTACTATCTTACTGAGTAAGTACATCTAGTACAAACTGCCATGCACCTTAGCTTTGTGTCACTTGCTAAATACTACTAAATCTGCTATGTACATGCCATTTTCCACAGGTACCCACTGGACACCAGTATGATTGTTGGACACCTACAGTTTGCCACTGTGTGTCTGCTGTATGTGGCCATGTCTGCTGGCCACCACTATTCTCTTGCCCCTATTGAGTGACTGAAGCCTCTTAAGTGGTCAAAGCAACATAGTTTTCTATTTAAAAGTAGGAGACAATGTCACTCCCCCCACTCCTTACATTAAGTTCTATTTAAAAGTCCCTACCTACTGCTGCTGATATGGTCAATTTAATAGTCTAAATGAAATTAGTTTTTATTAAGGTCTGATTTTATAACCTCCCCAAATAGGGCATGTTTGACAACTACATAAGGGTACACAATTGGTGCCCATATTAAGAGTCAAGTGGGGACTGTTAGTGCCGACACTTCTAGGAGGTACATCTTCTTGGAGGATAGAGGTCTTTATCTTTCCACAAAGGCTACATTATCTTGCTGAGCCACTGAGCCTTGTGCTCCTGAGGCTGCATCTGACCAAAGCAGTGCCTTTTCCTAGCTTGCACAACAGCGCTACAAGGGCTGCAGCGGCCCATGGCACATGTATCTATTTAGTGAGGCTGGAGCAAGGAACCAACAAAGAGACCCACCCATGCAGTTTCAGAACACGGTTCCCTCCATCTTCTCAGAATCAAGAATCATGGGCTCTCTTCCTTAATCAAATGCATTGTGCACAACTCCATTTTTCTTCAGTGAGTGATCCCAGAAGACCCCTGGGTCCCTGTGCAAAGGAGTTTCTAGAAAGCCCTCTCACCTAATTTACCAGACATGATCTGACATAGATTAGTATTCCTTAGAAGCTATAATACTAATATCACAAAATAGTCCTGTATATTGTCTTAATGCTGGATATAATTTTTCATGAAATCATTTGTGAAATAATATTTTATAGTTTGAATAATATGATAATCCATAAAATGAAGAATATTTATATATCACCAGATATTAACTATACTTGCAGGGTCCACATTCACCTTGAGTTGCACTGTCCTGCCCTTAAAATGTGCCATTCATCCACAGAAGGGTGGCAACAGCATATAGCCTGTTCCTCCGTGAGTCTTTAAGCAACATTTGCTGACTTGAGAAACACTGATTTAGTGAGAAGAGCACAAGATTCAACAGCAAGCAGGGGAGTTGGGTTCTAGTCCTAGCTTTGCCACTGGTTCTGGCCATGGCCAATTTTCTAAGCCACAAAATGATGGCAAAATCAATTCTCTTATTTCCTGTGATTGCTGTGAATACCAAATGAAAATATTTGAGAAGCTATAAAAGCACTGGATAAATGTAGATCATTGTTATCACCAGCTATCCACAAAGACCTAGAAAACAATGAAAGACTCTACACATAATGATGCTTACTAAAATGGGATATTGTTTAAAGACACATATTTTTATATATTTCCCAACACTGCAGTACATTTTCAAGAAGTACATTTACTACCATTAAATTTCTTTTTTTTTAATGTTTTTTTATTTATTTTTGAGAGACAGAGAGAGACAGCATGAGCAGGGGAGGGTCAGAGAGAGAGGAGGGTCAGAGAGAGAGGGAGACACAGAATCAAAGCAGGCTTCAGGCTCTGAGCTAGCTGTCAGCACAGAGCCCGACGCGGGGCTCGAACCCATGAACCATGAGATCATGACCTGAGCCGAAGTCGGATGCTTAACCAACTGAGCCACCCAAGCACTCCTACAATTAAATTTCAAAAGATAATTATTCCCTTCATTTAAAAATTTTTACACAATTTGGTAATGTCAGCAATTTGCATGTATATGAACAATTCATCTCCCAACCTCATGATATATATGATAGAGCACTCAAGAGAGAGTGCTGAGCCCTGGGTCCTTGTCTAACTGGCTCTATGACTTTGAGCAGGGTGCCATGAGCATGCTCATTTAAATAAACAGAATCATACCCTGGAACATAGTCTGACCAATAGATAGAGCAATACATTGCCTTAAGAAAATCTGGGTTCTTTCCTAGGACCTGATGTAGATATCCTTCTTATTTCTCCTAGAGGTGACTTGTGAAACTAAAGAGACAGAAATTATTCTAGAAGAGAGGTACTCTGGTAGTTGAAAGAGGACTGAGCAGAGGCAGGGGGTACCAAAGTGAGGTTAATTACTGAAAAACTAAAACAGAGAGGGCCACAGAAGAACCAAAGTCAGGGTAAGTGGAAGGGTACTCCTCATTTACTTCCAATGATATTTTAAAGATATTTTTCTTATTAATTTATTTATGTATGAAAGTAATTCCTTTTGCTCTTGTATGTAAACCTTTTTGTATTTCTCGTGTATTAGTTCTGAACTTCTGTAGTGTCAAGTCAAAATGGAAACAGTGGACTGCAGTGCCATCATCACCTACTAAAAGGAAACATTAACAATTCTTCATATAACCACAATAGAGTTCATGGAACCCATGTCTAAGGAAAATTATGTCAAGAATATAGGGAAAAATCTAGATAATGATGAGCTAATAAGACAAATATGTGGAAAGTATTACGAATACTTTCCTTGGGGCACCTGGGTGGTTTAGTGGTTAAGTGTCCAACTTCAGCTCAGGTCATGATCTCACGGTTTGTGGGTTCAAGCCCTGCTTCAGGCTCTGTGCTGACAGCTCGGAGCTTGGAGGCTGCTTCAGATTCTGTGTCTACCTCTCTCTCTCTGTCCCTCCCCTGCTCATGCTTTCTCTCTCTCTTGTTCTCTCTCAAAAATAAATAAAACATTAAAAAAAGAATACTTTCCTAGTCTTTAAATATTGGAAAGTCAATTGGAATACCAGTTTAATTGTCCAAGTCAAAAAAGGCATAAAAATAGGAAAGTGTTCTTTGTATTACTTTTTTTCCTAAGTTTTTATTTATTTATTTTGAGAGAGAGAGCAAGAAGGGGAAGAGAGAAAGAATCCCAAGCAGGAACTGTGCTGTCAGCAAGAAGCCCAATATGGAGCTCGAACCCATGAAACATGACATAATGACCTGAGCAGAAACCAAGAGGCTGATGCTCAACCGAATGAGCTACCCAGACACTTCTCTTTGAGTTTCTTTTAAATTGGATTCTAGTCTTTTCCCATAACTCACTACTCATTTCTAAATCACGCATCTACTGATTCTTATATTTTTGTGTTTGTGTGTATGTTGTGTGTGTTGTGTGTAAAAATCTTGAGATCTAGCAAGATTTTTATAAGCTTTTTATTTTTATAGATTCACCTGAAGTTACAAATAAATATACAGGCAAGTGCCATGAATCTTTCATTCTTTCTCCACCAATATTGACATCTTGCATACTACTATACAATAACAAAACCAGGAAATTGACATAAGTACATTCTACAGAGCTTAATCAACTGTTACCAGTTATACATGCATTCATTTGTGTGTGGGGAGGGTGGTTTTATCCAATTTTATCACATGTGTAGCTTTGTGTAACTAACACCATAATCAAAATACAAAACTTTGTCATAACCACAAAACTTTCTCCTGCTACACCTTTATGAACTTATAAACACACTCACTCTTGGGGTGCCTGGGTGACTTAGTTGGATAAGCATCCAATTTCGGCCCAGGTCATGATCTTTCATTTCATAGATTTGAGCACCAAGTCGGACTCTGGACTGACAGCTCAGAGCCTGGAGCCTGCTTTGGATTCTGTGTCTCTCCCTCTCTCTGCAACCTCCCTCACCAAATAAACATTAAAGAAAACCTCACTCTAACCCTCAATCTATTCCCCATCTCTTTAATTGTGTTATAAAAATGTCATAAAAATGAAATCATACAAGATTAGCTTTTTCACTCAGAATAATTTCCTTGAGGTCCAAGTTATTATGTGTATCAAAGTGAATTTAAAATCCCAATGAAGTCATCACTCTTCAGATGTCTCCTTTGAAAGTCTGTCCATGTAATTATAAATGTTTTTCCCCATTTGGTAGAAAAAAACATTTACTCTTAGAGGCAACTATTTATCAGATGTGATCCTATTATTCGTGTCTTATTTTAAGTGATACTGTTCTTTATCTATTCAGATAATTATGCTCAGAACATCTGACTAGCTACAAAAAAAAATCTTATTCTTACATAAGCCTTCTAGATTAATTGTTTCAATGTCATTAGAGAATTTAACTGAACTTGCTATTACCAATAATCTGTGTTTCCTAAGGAAAATATAGATTACTTCATAAACATTTTATTTCAAGTAAATGTAGCAGTGATTGACAGCAACTTTCTTAAAACAGTTTGTGGTAGGATGAACAACTGTTAATCTCTTAAAAGAAAATGCATTGAGCAGTTTAGAGAGGGAGTAGGAGAGAAGGTATATCCTCAATATCTTTTCAGTTCCCTTCATCTCCTGACTCTAACCAATATTTGACCTTCTCCAGAGAACTGTTTGCTCTGCAAGCAGTACCTGTGTTCTTTCCACAGTGAATCATATATACATATATATCGTATCTATGATATCATATGTTATATCTGGAGATGAGGTGAGCCACTTCCAGAACATTCTCCCTTCACCCTAGAATACTCCAGCTTTGAAATTCCTGCTCTCAAGCCATGTCATCTACTGTCCCTTCTTACTGTAGTCATCTATAGATCCCTAGGTTATTCCCTCTCACAAGCATTGAAATTCAAATATCCATTTAAATGATCCTTCTAACATTTTGACCTCACACAGTTCCATGGTCCTTTCTACTCCAACGATCTTGTCCTCTAACCCTGTCTCAGCCACCTACTCACATGATCATGCCCTGAGACTGCCATCACCCATCACTACACACCCTCCAAAATCTCAAATTTCAGCTTCATAGCACTTCCTAGAATTTTATTCCTCATCCTCTTCGATAGCTTGACCCCAACAACTCAGCAAACCACAGATCTTATTTCCATTTGATTTTCCATCATCTCTCACCCCTTCATGCCCTCACTTCACACTTCATCTAGTTTAGCTTCCATGGTCCATATTTATAATTATACCTCTGTACACCTCTTCAATTTCCTCAAACCTTTTGTTGTCTGTAGTACTCACATGCCAAACCTCAACCTTGGTGAAATCCATCATGCAGCCTACTTTGGGACACCCGGCACAGTTGAGAGTGACTGGAAAAACAGCGTTGGTGACTGGTCTCAATTGAAATGGTTCATGAGTTTGAGCCCCTTGTCAGGTTCTGTGCTGACAGCACAGAGCCTGGAGTCTGCTTTGGTTTCTGTGTCTCCCTCTCTCTGCCCCTCCCCCTTCTCACACTCTCTATCTCTGTTTCTTTCAAAAATAAATAAACATTAAACAAAATTTTTAAAAAAGGAAACCACCAAAGGTATTCAAACAACAATATAAAATGCTCAGAGTAGGGCTCTAGGAATATTTTTTGAACAAGAAGACATTCAAAAGCAATTCAGAGAATATCACAATGATCCAGTAATGCGAGAGCCATTGGGAAGGTAAAATATTAAAGATTTGATCAATGAATGAGAAATCAGTTATTATTTTAACCTCTTGGGCCTAGATATCTAAAAAAAAAAATGGTAGCAGTATCATGATAAATCAGGAACTTCCTTAGAAGGTAATCTTTCTGAGAAAGGGAACCACTTCATCTTTGTTCAACAATGTATGGTTAGTACACACGGTACCTGGTGATTATTCAGTCCATATATGTCCAAAAGATGAATACACTGGGGCACCTGGATGGTTTAGTCAGTTAAGTAACCAGCTTCGGCTCAGGTTATGATCTTGCAGTTTGTCAGTTGGAGCCCCACGTCGGGCTCTGTGCTGACAACTCGGAGCCTGGAACCTGCTTCAGATTCTGTGTCTCCCTCTCTCTCTGCCCCTCTCTTGTTCATCCTCTGTCTCTCTCGGTCTCTCAAAAATATATAAATGTTAAAAAAATATGAATAGATTAATTTAAGAAATAAATTAAGAAATCAGTTAGGACAAAATAAATTTTTGAGAGCATATAGAGATAACCACCAATTAGAAATAAAGAGCTGAACCTTAAGAGTTTTTCGAGCTGAATTGATCTAAAACTTATCAAATGTTTCTGAGTATACTTTGCTCTTCCCAACTTCAATGTCTCAATTGTTTATTAGATTAGAAATCCAAATTTTAGATGGTTTTTCTAGATAGGAATAATCATTTGATAGATCTTCAAGGAAAGGAATGTACAGAAAAAAGACAGAAGTCTTAGATCAGAATATTTAAGAGTACCTCTTTAATGGGTAGGAAGAAGAAGAACCTAAAAAAGAAATAGATAAAGACTTTTCAGAGAGATCAGGAGGAGAATAGAGACTGATATGTCACAGAAGCCAGCAAAAGTGAAAGTTTCAATGGGTGTGATACTGTTGAGAAGGTAGGCTATTGAAAATCAAGGCTACATGAGCCAAGAAATGTTAGCAGTAAAAATAGATGCTAGAAGGAGAAAGCTACGAAACTAAAGACATGGACTGTAAGCTACCTTTTTAAGAAACTTGGAAAAAAAGAAAAAACATGGAAGCAAAGGACAATTAATTTAAAAATCAAGGGAAAGTAATTACCATTTAGAAACCTGAAAAACTGACTTTTTTCCAGCATAGAAGGGATTAGGTGCAGAAAAATTGGCAATCACTTTTGTTTTTGCTACTCCTGTGCTCTTTGCATATTTCCCTTGTCCAAATCACACGACAATATAATTAGGTCTGTATTTTTGTCTCCCCTTCTGGACTGCACTCCTTGACTGTCTCATTCTCCCTTGTAGCCCTCGCTCCTGACACATAGGGGCCACTCAAAAGTTTGTAGAGCTTGAGCTGAAAATTCAAGATTAAAGAGGATCATTAAAGGAGCATAGTCTTGAAGGAACTGGGAGAGTTTGAAGTGGAGGACAAAGCCTCGGGGGAGGGAAAAAGGACACGCCTGCCTTTACGACAAAGGGAGAGGACTGGCTCTATGAAATAGAGGCACAGTGGAGAGTAGAGAGGAGGGAAACTGAGGAAATCCCATCAGATGAACTATATCTGGTTAAGTAGGATAGGTCTGGAGAAAGGGACAGGAGGGAAAGCCCAAGAGAATGAAACACTTTTGCACAAAAGCTAGAGAAAATGGGATGAGAATTGATAAAAGATTGTGCAAGGCCAACCTAGAAGTGCTAGTCTAGCTAATACTAATAATACTTAGCTCAGTTGTTCTCAGTCCTAGATGCATGGTAGAATCACCGGGAAATGCTTTTTAAGAAATACTTTATATTCTTGCCCATAGAAATTCTAATTTAAGAAATCTGGGTGAGACTCTGGCATTTTTCAAACCCTCAATTGTCACTAATGTGCAGCCAAAGATGAGAGCCTCTGGCTTTGTAGGACTTTGTTATTTAAATGGGAAAAATGGAAAGTACTTAGCATCAATTACTGGTACTGTCTAGATTTCATAAAGAGAAAAAATGACAAGATACAGGTAACATCATGTCTGTAACAATAGTGAATGGGGTAATTCTGTGTACCACAGTTCACTGACTCTCTGCTTTAACTGTTATGAAAGAAATGATCAATAATGGTACTGATTTCTCTACAGACTCACAGACCTCTCTGAAGCCAAGTCATCCTTAATGGTATTTTTCTTTGTGTGTCTCTGTCTCTGCCCCTCTCTCTCTCTCTCTCTCTCTCTCTGTCTCTCTCGTTTTCTCTTTTAAGTTATAGATTGGAGCCCCTCTGCTATTCTGAATCCAGTTTATTATTTTATACAAATTAAAATGCAAAACGTAATGTATTGCTATAGAATACCAGATAGCTCAGGTCCAGCAATGGAAAGTTCTCAGTGTATTGATATTTTTACTACCTTTACTGACACAAATAAGATCACTTTACAAGTCCTGCTCTATAAAGCTATAATCACATCATCAATGAGTGGAAATGAGCCTGCATTTTACTTGACAAACTGATTAGAGGAGATTGAATGAACCATGTTAAGGATAATGTATCTGTAGCAAAGAAAGGAAAACACTCTAAATAAAACACCAGACTCTCCCTATCTCTGACATATGGGCATAGTTAGTGTCCACAATAAATAGAAACATGCAACCTGTTCTTGGAGATTTTTATTTATTTATTTATTTTCAATTATATACTTAAGAAGCAACAAAAAATGTTTTGAGGCAATCTAATGGTTAGTATTTTTTCAAAACTACAGTTGACCTTGAAAAACGTTGGGGTTAGGGGCAACTTACAATCTGCATAACTTTTGACTTTCCAAAAACAACTACAAATAGCTTCCTACTGACAGGAAGTTTTACTGATAATATAAACAGTTGATTCACACATATTTTGTTATGTGTGTTACCTACTGTATTTTTACAATAAAGTAAGCTAAAGAAAATATTAAGAAAATCGTAAGGAATAGAAAATGCGTTTTACAGTACTGTACTGTATTTATTGGGAAAAAATCCACATATAAGTGGACCCACGCAGTTAAAGCCTGTGTTGTTCAAGGGTCAACTGTATAGCACAAGTTTCTTCCACCCTAGTTTAGTGGGAAGAATAATAGCTAACATTTTTTAGCTTCATATTACATGTCAGGCACTGAGCTAAATGTATCATTTCATCTAATCCTTACAGTATCACCATAAGATAACAGCTACTATTACTCCTATTTTACAGAAAAGAAAATTAAATTTCAGAAAGAAAACCTTGCCCATGATCGCAGAGCCTGTAGATGGTAAAATGAGAATGGAACCCAAATCTTTGGGCAAGCCCAAGTACATAACGATGATGTTATATTACACATCAGAAATTAAAGCGAAAGCAATTACATGCAAGTCTATTACTCTCCAGTGTGGCTTTCTCCATATAACCTTCACTCTTGTGTTCTTACAAACTCCTTGAGATAAAAACTTTCCTGGCTAAGAAAGGGTTCTGAGGATTCTTTTGCATAGAACAAGAGAATGCTGATACCAAGTAAGATTTTGTTGTCACTGACTTTCTTTTGTCTTTCTTCTTTTGTTTAAGTATGAGTTTCAGTCCACTTGCAAAATAAACTATTTGCAAAAATTTGGAGACAAAGGTTGGAGAAATAGTCAATACAAGCATATTGAAAGACAAGGACTATGAGAAACTACATAAATACCTCTACTGTTTAGATTTATGTTACTCTATTGCCATCTTCTGGTTTTATTCTAAAATGCATTTTATAAATGTTAATCTGGTTGCACAGCTAGGTGAGAAATACCATTACGTATTTTAGAATGTGAATTCTGGAGATTGCAACACAGCACGGCCTTACCCTAAGCTCTTGTACATTATATATGAGTTTACGTATTTGTTAACACATTTATTTTATTTTTTTATAAATGGATATCCTTTATCGTTTGTTTTTTTGTTTTTCATTTTGTTTTTTTTTTTTAATTTGAGAGAGAGAGTGCATGCATGTGAGTGGGGGAGAGGAAAGAAGAAGAGAGAAAGAGAATCTTAAGCAGTCTCCATGGTCAGCTTGGGGCCCAATCCACGACCCTGGGATCCTGACTCCAGCCGAAATCAAGAGTCGGACGCTCAACGGCCTGAGCCACCCATGCACCCCAACACATTTACTAATTAAACAAATTTTAATGAATCTGGGGCTGAGCTGAATGCCTGTGATAGAACAGCCAAGACATGGTCATTCCATCAGGAAAAGCTAGAGCACTAAGTAAAGGAAAAGGCTTATTCAAAGCCATCCAGGTGTTCCTCAGACATATGGCAGCTCGAGTTTATCACCACCCAGTTACATGTATTCTTTAGTGTTTGAAGCACTTAATTAGCACTATTTGAATAGATATCTAAAGCAATTACAGGAAACAGCATCTAGCCCTTGTCTATGCTGTTCCACTCTTACTCCCTACCATTCTTCCCTTTGAAGTAAAGCCCAGCGTTATTAACACATTGTAGTCAGCTGCACACAAGCTGAGAATGTTGTCCATTACCATACTTAAAACACCATAGCTTTAATGCGACCCGATAAACTCAAATGTATCTAGAGGACAAGACAGATCGAAAATCAAACAGAATTATCCCAAACTTTTATTTCTTTATTTTTTTAATGTCTTTTATTTATTTTTGAGAGACAGAAAGAGACAGTGCGAGCAGGGGAGGGTCAGAGAGAGAGGGAGACACAGAATTTGAAGCAGGCTCCAGGCTCTCAGCTAGCGGTCAGCACAGAGCCTGATACGGGGCTCGAACCCATGAACTATGAGATCATGACCTGAGCCGAGGTCAGATGCTTAACCAATTGAGCCACCCAGGTGCCCCATATCCCAAACTTTTAATACCTTAGAGTTGACATTATCTGTAGAATAGAAGAAGCAAATTAATAACCTGCTAACTGAAGCAATATATAGTCCCACTTTGTTAGCTCTGCAGAGTGGATTTCTTTTTTAATTACTTACAAATATTCAAATATTATTCTGTTTTATATAAAATTCTAATTTTTGACTGCGCTTGAAAAATTGGAAGATCTGCAATTGCATGAGCATTCTTACATGGTAATAATGGGCTAGTCCCAAGTGGAAGGTGTCCCCTTTGGATGGGGCATGATTTCTAGTTTGCCTTAATCCTGACCACCTCTCCCCATATGATCCATTTTATATGTAAAATTATTCTCTCTTTAATATATTAAATTATACAAATACATATAATACATATAATTCTATTTCATCCATTTAACTCTAGTATAGTATTCTACTGTAGGGACTTCAACTGAATTTATTTATACATTCTTACATTATTCTTTACATGATGTATACATTACTCTACACTAATAAATACTTAGGATACTTCTCATTTGTCCACTATTATAAAGAATTCTGCAAGAAGCAGTCTTATAGATGTCACTTTAAGGTCACATGTCATTTTTGTCTAGGGAAGTGGATCTCAAACTTTAGTGTCAACAGAATCACGTGGAGAGCTGGTTAAAACACTGTTGATGGGCCCCCTTTTCCAGCGTTTTTTCCAATTCAGAAGGTCGGGGGTGGGAATTTAAAATTATCAATCCTTACAAGCTCCCACATGACACTGATGGTCTAGGGATACACTTTGAGAACCACTCCATTAGGATCTGCACTGAGGAGTGTGATCACTGGCTTCCATTCAAGATACATAGCCCTGAACTTAACTGAAGTCTTGCCACATTGCACTTCCAAAGACAGTGTAAGAAATGATAATTCCATTATTAGTTTTGTAAATTCTCTTTGTTCAACATTTGGTATTTTCATATTTATATTTTTCAGCTTGTCAGGTTTGAAATGCTATCACATTACAGATTTAATTAGTTTTCTGATTACTAATCTGCTTGATCATTTTTTCATGTACTTGTCAGTTGATTTTTCTCTCTTTTTCCTATTCTACCCATTGTTTATTTGGGGGAGAATTTTTGACCATTTTCTCACTGCTTTATAGAAGAATTTTCTGTATTTTGTGATTTTTTTTAATGTTTATTTATTTTTGAGAGAGAGAGACCGAGAGAGAGATTATGTGCATGAGCAGGGCAGAGAGAGAGGGAGACAGAGGATCTGAAGCAGGCTCCATGCTGTTAGCACAGAGCCCAGTGCAGGGTTAGAACTCATGAACCCTGAGAATATGACTTGAGCTGAAGTTGAATGCTCAATGGACTGAACCACCCAGTCCCCCTATATTTTGAATAATAATCATATATGTCTATAATGCACAGAATATTTCAATTGTACCATAATCAAATTGACCAAGCCTTTCCTTTAAAATTTTTGTAAAACATTTTAAAAGAATCTACTTTGAGACCATAAAGATAATCTCCTATTTTCTCTTCTAAATGTTGTATAGCTTTTCTTTACATCTAAAATCGATTTGAGGATAAGGAACAAACTAAGAACGTATATTATTTTTACATACAGGTATGGAATTGTCCCAGCATAATTTATAGGACAATTTACCTATTTTCACACAATTTTTAATGTCTTTATTTTTATTCATTTATTTATTTAGGGAGAGAGAAAGAGAAAGAAAGAGTGAAAGCAGGAGAAGGGCAGAGAGAGGGGTAGAGAGTCTCAAGCAGGCTCTGTGCTGTCAGCTCAGAGCCCAATGTGGGGCTAGACCCCATGAACTTTGAGATCATGACCTGAGCCAAAATCAAGAGTCTGATGCTTAAGTGACTGAGCTACTCTGGCACACCTCACATCATTTTTTTTAATGTTTTATTTATTTGAGAGAGAGAGAGAGAGAGAGAGAGACAGCATGAGCAGGGGAGGGTCAGAGAGAGAAGGAGACACAGAATCTGAAGGCAGGCTCCAGGCTCTGAGCTAGCTGTCAGCACAGAGCCCGATGTGGGGCTCGAACCCACGAACCATGAAATCATGACCTGAGCTGAAGTCCGACACTCAACCGACTGAGCCACCCAGGCGCCCCCCTCACACCATTTTTAATGCCATCTCTCATAAATTAAGTTTCCATAAATGATAAGGTATATTTTGAAGTTCTCTTAATTTGTTCTATTGGTTCATTTGGTTATCTTTTCATTAGTAATACATTGTCTTAATTAATATGACTTTGTAAGCCCCCTCCCTATCTTGTCTTTCTTCAGAAATGTTTTTCTTGATCCTTTATATATTTCTTGATCCTTTAAATATATATAATGCATAATATATTTATATATTATATATAATTTGTATATATATAATACATATGTATAAGATTTTGCTTTGATGGTAATTTTATTAAATATAAATATTTATAAAGATATTTTATAAATATCTTTATAAAATATCTATATCTATAATCTAATCTAATATCTATAAATCTAATCTAAATATCTAATATCTATAAATATTTATAAAATAATTTCAGAAAAAGAAACACCCACTCGTCTCTATGAATAGTAGTAGTCTTGAGTATTGACTGGCAATTAAATTCACAAGAAATAACCGACTTCATCCAGTACCACGTTTACTTAACATAAAGAAAGAAAATTCAACAGCTAGCCATACAGCATACATGACGACATAAATTCAGGTGATGCCCAGGCCTGGCTTCCTAATTTCCAAAAATCACCATATGGTCATTTGTGGTCATGAAACACAAAACTGAATGTGCAAGAACAGCTCAGCTCAGTGAAGCCATCAGCAGTGAGGGCCTCCAGGTTTTCCACCTTCTAGTCATGTCTCTCAGGGCTGCGTGACTGGTGCCCACCCGTGAGTGAAGCTGTGCTTCATCCACACTGGTTACTCATCAGTTGCAGGTTACTTAATAAACAGTCTTGACAATGAACAGCGGGTGGTTGGTTTGATACACAGTGAGCTCTGCCACTTTCACATTTTCTGTTGCTGATGTGCATAGAAAAGCAATTGCGTTTTTAATACCAATCTCATATACAGTAAACCTTGACATCTTATTTCTAATAATTTGTCCTAGCATTCCTTTGGATTTTTCCATAGAGCCAATCTTTATCTGCTAATAATAACAACTTTTATGCTTCCTATTCAATCTTTATAACTTGTATTTCTTTTCCAAATTTTACCTTTTTTTTAAGATTTTATTATTTTTAAGTAATCGCTACACTCAACATAGGGCTCGAACTCATAAGCCTGAGGTCAAGAGTCACACTCTCTACCAATTGAGCCAGCCAGGAGCCCCCTAATTTTACCATTCTGATAACTAGAATTTAATTTTGAAGAGAAGTGATATTAGAAAAGAAAAGAAAAGAAATACTTGTGGGATTTTGACACACTGTAATATTTACTGCAGATTTTATTGTACACACCCTTTAATGAATTTATTAATTCCTTTCTTCTAGGTTTACTAAAAGTTTTTATCATGATTTGGTTTACATTATGTCAAATGGTCCTTTTATTCTCAAACAGTTTTTCCATTAATCTACTTTGTTTCATATTAATATAGCTACATTACCTTTCTACTTGTTCACTCTTAGCTGATATATTTTACATGCTTTTACTTCTAAACTTTCTAGGTCCTATATTTTAAGCATATTTCTCATAAATAGCTCAGAGTTGTTTTTTTTTAATTTTAGGAGTTTGTTGTTGTTTTAATGGTTTTAATTCAACCAGATGATCTGTCTTTCAACTGGCAAGCTTAACTCATTTACATTCCCTAGGATGTTTTTCATTTATTTGTGTCCTATTTCCATCTTCTCAAAATATTTTTTTAGTTTCTTCAGACTACTTGTTCATATATTTGCACAGAAAAATATTACTTGCTCATATATAGGAAACTTATGCATTTATGTTCACTATTTTTTATCCTGTTACCTTACAAAAATTGTTGTATAAAGTAGTTTTCGTTAGTTGATTTCTTGGGTTTCCAGATATACAATATTATCTGCAATTAGTTTTCCTTTTCAATTTTTATGTATATATTTTTCTCTTGGCTGCAATAAAATGTTTTTTTTAATGTTTACTTATTTTTGAGAGAGAGAGAGAGAACGAGTGGGGGAGGGAAAGGTAGAGAGGAAGACACAGAATCCGAAGCAGGCTCCAGGCTCTGAGCTGTCAGCACAGTGTCAGATGCGGGGCTCAAATCCATGAACCGTGAGATCATGACCTGAACCAAAGTTGGCTGTTTAACCAACTGAGCCACCCAGGCGCCCCTTGACTGCAATAAAATGTTAAGTAGTAATGGCAATAATGGACAACCTTGTTATTCTTTTAAATTTTAGCCATTCTTGTGGTTACATATTTGAAACCTAAACCTAAGTGAAGTCAGGACAATAGTTATAAATGCTTAGGAAAGTTTTTTTCTCATACCAAGAGCCAGGTTGAGATGCATAAACTTCGTTATCACCTATGTGTTTGCATTTTTTCTTTTTCTTTTTTTTTGAGATATAATTGCCAAATAACATATCATTGGTTCCAGTTAGACAACATAATGATTTTCTATGTGGATATATTGCAAAATGATCACCGCTATAAATCTAGGTAACATCCATCACCACATAGGTACAATTGTTTTTTTTTCTTTTCTTGTGATGATGAGAACTTTTAAGATCTACTCTTTTAGCAACAGCAGGCATTTTCTTTGCCTTTTCACTTAGCCTGTAGCCCTTTGAGGATTCCAGTTTAATGCAGGATCTCAGTATCTACTTCCCACCTTTTAGATTAAAAACTTAAACTCAAGTCCTTATTTACCAAGATCAGGGAAGATCCCTTCCTGCCTCCAAAACTACATTTCCAATTCCCACTCAATGTGCTATTTGTTCCCCTCTTCATTTTTGATAACGGACTTTTCCTTGACTTTCTTGTAATTCAACTATGAATTTTAATTTAAAATTTAGAAGTGTGCATTGCTTTTGTATCCCGAGACTTCGCTGAATTGATGGATCAGTTCAAGCAGTTTTTGGGTGGAATCTTTTAGGTTTTCCAGATAGAGTATCATGTCATCTGCGAAGAGTGAAAGTTTGACCTCCTCCTTGCCAATTTGGATGCCTTTTATTCCTTTGTGTTGTCTGACTGCTGAAGCTAGAACCTCCAATACTATGTTGAGTAACAGTGGCAAGAGTGGACATCCCTGTCGTGCTCCTGAGCTTAAGGAGAAAGCTCTGTTTTTCCCCATTGAGGATGACATGAATGGTGGGTCTTCCATATATGGCTTTTAAGATTTTGAGATATGATCTTTCTATCCCTACTTTCTTGAGGGTTTTTACCAAGAAAGGATGCTGTATTTTGTCAAATGCTTTCTAGGCATCTATTGACAGGATCGTGTGGTTCTTGTCCTTTCTTTTATTAATGTGATGTATCATATTGATTGTTTTTGTGGATATTGAACCAGCTCTGCATCCCAGGTCTAAATCCCACTTGGTCGTGGTGAGTAATTCTTTTAATGTATTGTTGAATCTGGTTGGCTAGTATCTTCTCGAGGGTTTTTGCATCCATGTTCATCAGGGAAATTGACCTGTAGTTCTCCTTATTTTTAATGGGATCTTTGGTTTTGGAATCTAGGTAATGCTGGCTTCACAGAAGGAGTTTGGAAGTGTTCCTTCCATTACTATTTTTTGAAACAGCTTCAAAAGAATAAGTGTTAACTCTTCTTTATATGTTTGGTAGAATTCCCCTGGAAAGCCATCAGCCCTGGGCTTTTGCTTTTTGGGAGATTTTTATTACTAATTTGATTTCTTTTCTGGTTATAGGTCTGTTCAAATTTTCTCCTTCTTCTTGTTTCAGTTTTGGTAGTTTATATGTTTCTAGGAATTTGTCCATGTCTTCCAGATCGTCTAATTTATTGGTGTATAATTGCTCATAATATTCTATTATTATTATTTGTATTTATGCAATATTGGTTGTGATCTCTCCACTTTCATTCCTTATTTTATTTATTAGTGTCCTTTCCTTTTTCTTTTTGATCAAACTGCCTAGGGGTTTATCAATTTTGTTAATGCTTTCAAAGAGCAGGCTCCTGGTTTCATTGATCTGTTCTACTGTTTTCTTTTGGTTTTGTTTTTGGGTTTTGTGGGAGTTTTTTTGGTTTTTTGTTTTGTTTTGTTTTGTTTTGTTTTTTCGTTTTGATGGCATTGATTTCTGTTCTAATCTTACTATTTCCTCTCTTCTACTGGCTTGGGATTTTATTTGCTGTTATTTTTTCAGCTCTTTAAGATGTAAAGTTACATTGTGTATCTGAGAGCTTTCTTCCCTCTTTAGGAAGGCCTGGATCGCTATATCCTTCCCTCCTCTGACTGCCTTTGCTGCTTGCTAGAGGTTTGGGGCTGTGGTGTTATCATTTTCATTAGCTTCCACGACTTTTTAAATTTCCTCTTTTACTTGTTGGCATTTCCTCTTTACTTCTTGGTTAGCCCATTCATTCTTTTTTAAATTATTTTTTAATGTTTATTTATTTTTGAGAGAGAGAGATGAGAGCACAAGTGAGGGAGAGGCAGAGAGAAAGGGAGAGGCAGAATCCAAAGCGGGCTCCAGGATCTGAGCTGTCAGCACAGCTGAGATCATGACCTGAGCTGAAATCAGAGGCTTAACCAACTGAGCCACCCAGTCGCCCATCCCCCATTCGTTACTTAGTAGGATGCTCTTTGGTCTCCAAGTATTTCTTGTTTTTCCAATTTATTTTTCTTGTGGTTGATTTCAAAGTGTAACATATTGCTATAGCATAACAAATTTTAAACAAGCTATGAAAATTCTCTCTACACCACAATTTTATCATGATTTGGCTTATATTCCCACCACTACCTCTCCCCACAAATTACCCCACAAGTAATCACTACCGCTTCTTGTATATGTCTCCAGATGTTCTTTATACTTGTACAAATACAAAATATGTTCTAATTATATCCCCCTTTTTAATCAAAAGGCACCGTACCATACACAATATCCTGTACATTGCTTTTTTTTATTAGTTAGCAATATATCTTGGGAGATCTTTCCACATTTATACATATAGTACTTTCTCATTTTTATAAAGACATGTTACATTATATTACATGATAACATAATTTAGCTGAGCAGTTCCCTACACTTGTAATATTTACATTTCCCCCTATTACGAACTATGTTGCAAAGAATAATTTACATGTTTGCTGGGCATGCAAACATAACTATACAATAAATTCCCCCAAATTGTATTACTGGGTCAAAAGGTATAAGCACTTGTGATCTGGACAGTTATTACTAAGTTGTCTTCCTCACAGGTTGTAACAATTTGCACTTCCCACCAGTAATGTATAATTCTCTTAGTGGTACTGAGGTTTACTGAGCAGAAAGTAGAAAACTAGACAGGAATGATTAGCTCTGAGTCTGGGCTCCTGGAAATCCGAATGCCGTGTACCAGCTTATAACAGCCACTAAACTAAAAATTCAACTGGCTCCTCCTTGCCCTAGTAGACTTTCTTCCTCTCTCCACTGTCTCCCAAGACAACTGACCCTGGGGGTGGAAATGACTGAAGGTCTCTCTGATGTGCCACCCAGATCCTCTATGATTCACCCTTTCTGGGGTTCACTTTACTCAGTCTTCATTATATTCTTCAAAAGTTCTAAACATGAATGAGATTGCTTTTCTGCTTGTTTATCCAGGTCTCCTCATTAGAGATGAAAGAAGGGCCTTGCCCTCACATACCCTATTTGAAAGCTTTATCTTTGTTGTTTTTGTTTTTTGTTTTTGTTTGTTTGTTTGTTTGACATGAAATAAAAACTTTCTAGTGCTTCCAGTCATCATGATACTGGTTTGGAAGCTGAGATAGAATAGTCTATAGTTTCAGGAAATATTCATCAATCCCTACTCTACTGAGAAAATTTTTATTCACCAATGTTTGATGATTTTTTAAAAGATCTTTCAGTATACACAAAGGAAATAAGAAGGAAAATGCTAAGCATTCTTATGTCAGAGAGGGTAAAGACTTAAGATGAGGCCCAGGACTTAATTACAACAGTGTCAGAGATACAGAGATTAAGTTCTCAATCTTGCTAAATCTAACTATTCCCAGATTAGAAAGGACTGAGACCCAGAAACATGGGATAAGAACTTTGGTTTCATGCACTCAAAAACACTGAATCCAAATCCTCCTGAATCCTCTGGGCCCACAGAAGTAGCCCACTTTTCAGTTAAATATTGGTACTTAATGAAAAATATCCACTTCTGTAGACCTTACTGGCTTCCAGCTTATCCATTCTCTCCCCATCTTTCCTCCCTTGCTGCTTTACCCTTCCTATCTTCCAGTCCTGCCTTAAATTACGGGGGAGTTTATGACTTCCTTTCTACATGAAGAGAACATGAATCCCAGGAACTGTTGTTTAAATAGTGTCACATGTTATTTAAGAGTAGAATGGTTCATTGAACCAGTCTTCCAGACTTAGAAACCACACCAGAGAAATCTTAACAGTTCAAGGTAGAAGTGACGAGAAATGACAGATTTTTCCATAAACTATTTCATGACTATTTCATGACTGTAAAGTGACCATATTTCCAACCACTTTCTGAGCTATATCTTCTATCAATATTCAAGTGAAATGTTACTTCCACATCTAATCTGTCAATGCTGTAGTCTGAATGTTTGTGGCCTTCTTTCTCCACAAATTTCATATGTCAAAATCCTAATGCCCAATGGGATGGTATGAGGAAATGGGGCCTTTGGGAAGTGCTTTGGTCATAAGGGTGGAGCTCTCAGAAGTGGGATTTGTGCCTTTATAAAAGAGGCTCCTGAGGATCTATGGTCCCTTCCGCCATTTGACGATACAATGAGAAGTAAGTAACCTGGAAGATAAACCAAAACCTATTACTGGCACCCCACTCTTGGACTTTGAACCTACAGAACTGTAAGAAATGCATTTCTGTTGTTTATAAGCTACCCAATACATGATATTTTGTTTTGGCAACCTGAACAGATGAAAACTTTTGTAAAACCTTGTCAATACTATGTCCAAAAATATATATATTGAGAATCCATTCATTTCTTTCCATCTCCACTCCATCTATTTCCAGGTGATCATCATTTCTCATCAAAAGAGCACAGTTGTTGGGACCTATTTGAACTTACTGATAGAGTGAAAATTCCTGGTGAGGGTACGGCAAGTTTGCACAGTCTCTTGCCCCCAGATAGCTCCCAAAATCTACCCTCTTAAAGCTTCATTTCTGATTGGGCACCAAACCTCAGAGTGCTTTGCTGATTAGTGTCAGGAGCAACCTGTCCTCCTGCCCTGTCCCTGAGTCAAAATTGCACCTGGTCAGGGAAAAGATGTGTAAACTAGATACACCCTAATGCAACATATAATTTTCCCCTAAGCAATGAACTGATAACTGACTACCTTCTGGACCTGAACACCTTTGTAAAAGTTACTACTACAATAAGATGTATCAATCATCTTTGGGACTGTGAGAGCAGGCATTATGTCTCCTGAGAACCTGATTTTCTGGGAACTTAGAGTTATAAACAGCCTAATGACCCTTACTCATAAAAAATTGACCTTTACTAAACAATGCTGTTTGCCTCTTGTTTAAAGATTGCTTCCTTAAGACTAGATCTGAGGTTTTATAAAAATACTTAAGACACCATGAGTGCCTGTAGCCAAGGTTTTTATGACAATCATTACTACTAGAATTGTAACTTCTGCAGAACCACTCCTCAAAACTAATGGGGGTAGGTTAGAAAGGAAAATAAGAGGTGGGGGAGGAGTAATGGAGACAGTTCTGTATCTCAGCATGCCAATGAGCGTGTATGGGGGAAGCAGCAGCAAGAAGCCAGTAGGGAGAGTGTGATCGAGCACAAGCTCTCGTGCCCTTACAACCCTTGCAGCTGTCCCAGTTCATCAGAGGTTAAATCTCTTGAGTTAAAATGTTAATTGTACAAAAGTCCTTCACGCTTCTTGAGTTAAAATGTTAATTGGAGAGGTGGAGCCAAGATGGCGGAGAGGAAGGGAGCTCTGTAAACTCCGTCCGCACCATTTTTCGAACTGAGAAGGATATTATGTTCATCTGCAAGAGCGGAAGGAGAAAATACGAACTCCAGAAGGAATAGAACCTCAAGGATATCTGAGTGAGTGGGGGCGAACGGGGGAGATCCGAAAACGGGCCAGCCCGGGTCGGGCAGGGGAGGTAAGATCCCCAGCCCAACGTGGCAGAAGCGCGCGGTGCCCCGGAGACAAAGGGAAGAGACAGAGTTGGAACACGCTCATAGAACTGTCTCTGGGGAAGAGGTATAGAACGCTTGGCTGCGCGTGGAGACAGAAACCCACTCCATAGATAACTGCTGGGCAGCAGGGCGCAAGAGAAGGACTAGCCTCCAGCCCTAAGCCATCTTGGCAGGGAATCAGAGGCGTCTGTGGCTGTGAGAAGCGGCTGCGCTGGGGAGGCAT
>NC_043702.1:25290535-25292506 GCF_006229205.1 Suricata suricatta
AGTGCCATATCCGGATCTGTGCTGACAACTCGGAGCCTGTAGCCTGCTTCGGATTCTGTGTCTCCCTCTCTCTGTGCACCTCCCTCACTTGCATTCTGTCTCTTCTCTCAAAAGATAAACATGAAAAAAAAACTATTAAAATTTATAGAGCTTCCTCATTTCTTTCTGCAACTGCATAACGTTCTATTTTATGGATTTCACATAATTTCTATTTCTAGCCACTTATTGATGGACATTTGAGTTGCTTCTAATCTTTTGCTGCTACAAACAGGCTATGAGGAATGGGTTTGCCCAGATGTCATTTTTCAGACATGTGAGTCAATCCATATATATGTATTTATTTAAGTCAATATTTTAAGGTTGCTTTTTATCAAATTTATGTCCATATATACTCTCACCACTAATGTATAAAATACCCATTTCCCTATCTTACAAATAGAGTGTATGATCAAACTTTGGATTCTTATTTCATATATTTAAAATTCACTTATATTTCTTTTAATTCATATCTTTTGCCTATTTCCTTTTGGATTTCTGGTCTTTACTTATTGATATCTAATGGCTCTTTATATATGAGGGATATTATTCCTTTGTGACATGATACAAAAACATCTCTTCCAGTTTATTATTTATTTTTTTGATCGTATAATGTTTTAAAAACATCAGTGGGGTGCTTGGGAGGCTCAGTCAATTAAGTGACTGACTTTTTTTTTTTTTAATGTTTATTTTGGAGAGAGAGACAGATACAGACTGCAACCAGGGAACAGGCAGAGAGAGGGAGACACAGAGGCTGAAGTGGGTTCCGGGCTCTGAACTGTCAGCACAGAGTCCCATGCGGGGCTTCAATTCAAGAACCTAGGATCATGGCCTGAGCTGAAGTCGGGTGCTTGACCAGCTGAGCTACTCAGGCACCCCAAGCATCTGACTCTTGATCTTGGCTCGGGTCGTGGTCTTGCTAACCATGGGATCGAGCCCTGCTTGGGGCTCTGTGCTGGCCGCATGGAGCCTGCTTGGGATTCTTTCCCTCCCTCTTTGCCCCTTCCCCACTCAGGCTCACGCTCTCTCTCTCTCTCACACACACTCTCTCTCAAAATAAATAAATAAACATTAAAGATAGAGTACATTTTTGGATGGTTGAACTTCTCTCAAAGTTTGTTTATTTTGAGAGAGAGTGAGCACAGGTGGGGGAGGGACAGAACAGGAGGGAGGGGGAGAGGGTCCCAGGCGGGCTCCGTGCTGCCAGGGCAGAGCCCAATACAGGGCTTGATCCCATGGACTGTGGGATCGTGACCTGAGCAGAGATCTAGAGTTGGATGCTTAATCAACTGAGCCACTAAGGGACCCCTGAATGGCTGAACTTCTTAATTTTTTATGGCTTCTGGATTTTGGGTGATAGACTTTCTTCACTACAGGATGAAAGGTATTTACCCACTTTTCTTTCTGTACTTTTGGAATTTTTAGTAAAGTTCATTTGAAATGAACTCAGTGAGACATGAGGAATTGATTTGACCTCATTTTTGTTTAAGTGGCTATCCATTTGTCCCAGTACCCTTTATTTAGTGATATATATTTTCTCCAATGAGATGTGAGCTTTACTATATTGTATCTGTGTATAATTTTCTGGCTATTTCTGGATATCATATTTTACTCCATTAGCTCTCTGTCTCTGTTTATATGAACACTACACTGCTTAATGAGGTTTTATAACATCTTTTAATATCTGGTAGTGTAGATTCACCTCCCCCACCACTGCTCTCCCTTTTCACACTTTTTATCATTATTTTTGCTCTTTTCTATGTAAACCTTAGAATCACTTTATATAGTCAAAAAAAACCTGTTTTAAGTAAGTTATGGAAAACTGACATTTTTATGATGTTGAGTATTCCTGTCCAAGAGCATGTTATATTTCTACATGTTCAAGTTTTCTTTTGGATAGTGTTTCAGTAGTATTTAAAAATGTTTCTTCACATA